>NC_091458.1:131436420-131701420 GCF_027789765.1 Dendropsophus ebraccatus
ATCAGTGGCTGCGGCTGGGCAACACACTGATTGGCCGGACAGGAGAGCAGGACGCCGGACCCGTGCAGCAAGGACAGGTAAAGTATGCTTACAGCGGGGGAGCAGAAGGGGTTAAGGGCGGTGTAATTACATACTCGCTGCGGTCGTTTAGACTGCAGCAAGTATGTAGTGTATGGGAACTGACAGGACCTGCCGGGCTCGCAGCGAGAATCTCGCTGCGAGCACGTCAGTGTGAATATACCCTAAATGAGGTTTGTTTGTTGTTACTGTCATTTTTTTTCCATCCACATCACTTTAATCATGTCTTGTGAGGCGAGGGGGGTTAAATATTTCTGATTGCAATTGTATACATGCAACAGGTACAAATACTATATATTTACATGACATACAACTGGCATTAACAATAAAGTAATGAATTCTTAGTCAGCTAAAAGCAGCACTTTAGGCAATCAATCTCTTACATTAAAACACATACAATGTGTAGTATTAAAGGGGTTATTCAGCGAAAATCTTTTTCTTTCAAATCAACTGGTGTCAGAAAGTTATATAGATTTGTAGTTTAATTCTATTTAAAAATCTCGTCTTCTTATACTTATCAGCTGCTTTATGTCCTGCAGGAAATGTTGTTTTCTTTTCAGTCTGACACCGTGCTTTCTGCTGACATCTCTGTCCATGACAGGAACTGTCCAAAGCAGCAGCATATTCCCATAAAAAATGTATCCAGCTCTGGACAGTTCCTGTCTCGGCCAGAGATGTCAGCAGAGAGCACTGTGTCAGACTGAAAACAAAACATTTCCTACAGGACATACAGCAGCTGATAAGTACTGAAAGGCTTAAGATTTCTTAATAGAAGTAAATTACAAATCTAGCTTTCTGTTGATTTGAAAGAAAATTATTTTGGTTGGATAAGCCCTTTAATATCTGGAAGGTGACTGCACATCTAGCCCCCTTACACAGTATTGCATATGTGGTCACATCGTACATCCCTGCACATTTTTGATAGTTTGCGGAAAAAATATTGAATTTATTTTAAAAGTAGTGTTAACAGGTCCGTAAATTTCCCCATAAATTAGGCGCATGAGTGTGCGGCTGCTTCCATGGATACACATTTGGTGGAGAAAGGGTGAAGTCGTACAAATTTGTAGATGTTTGACATGCTTATATTTGACTTACTGCTTCCATAGATAGAAAATATTGTACAAACTTGTGGCTAAGATCTCAATAAAATGACTTGTTTTTTTTTGTC
The DNA here is from genome assembly GCF_027789765.1 of Dendropsophus ebraccatus. NCBI lineage: Eukaryota > Metazoa > Chordata > Amphibia > Anura > Hylidae > Dendropsophus > Dendropsophus ebraccatus. Next base: position 131,437,667 of record NC_091458.1, read on the forward strand.
ATTGTTTCCAGGAGAGGAGTGCTGGGGCAGGATTAATGTTCATTCTAGAACACATCTGTTCATAGACATGTTACTTCTTGTAAAGAACAAAACCAGGTGATAAGTTATTAAATATTGTAGGCTTGGAATCAATGCCTGCTTTGTGCTCACTCTTGGATCTCTACAGACGTGTAAGTACAGAGTCTCATTAATTTATTTTTATCATTATTTGTTCAGTGATTTTCTAATCACAAAAAAAAAATTGGATTAAAATAAAAGATCAAACTAAAGAGTTGCACATATTTTTGCTTTGAGGCTGCGTTCCTCCAACATCTTTTTTGCAGAAAAAAAGCTTGTTTTTCACCTTATAAAGACGTTGTGGGAACATAGCCTAAAAAGGTTTTCTCATAAACAACACTTATTATGTATCCGGTGGATAAAAAAGACCATGCCCTCCCTAAACTATCATTTCAAGGGTCCTGTAAACATGTTTTTTATTTTTTTTATTTTAGGTCTGGTGCAGCCTTTATTCAATAAAAATCTTAGAAAATTTGCATAAAAATCTTCCACAATATATGGAGACACAGTGACTAACAAAGTAGCAGATAAAGTGATGGCTGGATAGAGGAAGTGGTCCTTGAGGAGGTAGTGAATATAGAGCTCCTGAAACAAGTTATGCCCTGCTCTTGCATTTCTGGCGTGAAAGTACTAGTCTTGAGAATAGGAGCATAACTAACACTGTAGCAGCCATAACGGCTGCTATAGGGCCCGCAGCATCAAGGGGCCTGGTGACCAGCTCCTGCAATACACTGGGCCCCCTGAGCTGCCATCATTTGCAACACCAGGTGGCCGAGCAAGCCTCACAGGTTCTGCAAATGTCCCTTTAAGTGCAAGAACTCCTGATAAGTACTTGCAGTTGTGCAGTTATGACTAGACTTGACGGCTTAATGGTCAGACGGGAAAGGGGGGGGGCAATCAAAAGTTTGGTATGGGGCCCAGTCATATCTAGTTATAGTTCTGCTTAAGAACCTTCACTGAGATGTAATCACTAGATATGAGCACAACTCGAGCATGCTTGAGTCCAAACGTTCAGCGTTTGAATACGGTACTTCTAAGGCCCCGGCCACACTATGGAATCGGCGCAGAGATTCCCTGCGGAACCCCCCGCTTGGACTTGGCTCCGGATCCTGCCTTCTATCAGTTTGAATGGGAGGGCTTGCGCGCCTCCGCACTTCACGGCTCTCTGTTCAAAGAATTGACAGGCAGGATTAGATTCCGAGTCTGTGCCCGGGGTGGGGGTGGGTTTTTTTTTCCATGAAAAATCTCAGCGTTGATTTTGTAGTGTGAACGGGGCCTTACCCCTCCTCCCGCTAAGCTACACAGGATTTCTTTTCTCTGAAAAGAGAGAGGGGAGGGTGGTGTTGGTGTTGGGGGTGTAGGTTCATCGACTATATGTAGGAGACTTCTTTTCTTCTTCTTTTTCCTTTTCTTTATAAGAACTCAGTTATTGGCAGGCTCATTAATGTATTTCTGCCAGAGAATCATGACACTGAATCTGACAAATATTTTGTTTGCAGAATGCTTTAAGTGATCTTTATAAATATTGTCCTCGGTTAAATATGTACGAGGAGAATATTAAAGGTCATTTACAAGATTAAGAAAATCCAAATTAAATAAAGGCATTTCATGCCTAAAATTCGTCTACATTACAGATTATCATTCTAAAGCTACAGTCTACAGCCTGCAAAAATTGTAATGTTCGAAATGTAGAAGTGGTATGTGTGCATCTTTCACATCTTTGCTATTTTCTCTGCCAGCTCCATCCGCACTACCAAGATGTACCTCTATAGAAAAAAAGAAAAAAAAAGCACAGAATGGCAACACTCCAATGACTCTGTTCACACAGTAGGTTGCACGCTGCATGTGGCTTAGGTACAGATAAAAAACAAGAAACTAAACAACTTACCTTGTATACTCCCCCCGGCGTACACATGATAAAAACCTGTTCTATAGATTTATAAAAGTGAGGATCTTAGCAAACTATTTGATCAAACTGAGGGTACCATGTCACCACGTTAAGGTGTCCTCAGAGACATGGTCCTACTCTAGCATTCTCACACTAGCAATGGCCTCTCTTGGGCTAACAATAAGCCTACAATGGGCAGATAGGAGCCAAATAATCTCTATTTATAGCACCCATAGGACATGGGTGGAGTGCAAGCCAACAGGAGGTAGACATGTCCCCCACATACAACAGGAAAGAAGCAAAGATTGTTCACACTGTAGGTTGCATGCCGCATGTGGCATAAGTAAAGACAAAAAAACAGTGCAACAGCAAACTACAGGTGCAAGTGCTTACCATACATACTCCCCACGGCATACACACAATAAAAACCTGCTGTATAGATATTAAAAAATGAGGATCTTAGCATTTGATTAAACAGGGTGTACCATGCCACCACGTTAAGGTGTCCTCAGAGATTATTTGGCTCCTATCTGCCTAGTTGTAGGCTTATGGTTTGCCCAGGACAAGCCATTGCTAGTGTGGGAATGCTGCCAATCTTTGCTTTGTGCAGTACTACCTCCTGTTGGCTTGCACTCCACCCATGTCATGCAGGGGCTATAAACAGAGATTATTTGGCTCCTATCTGTCCATTGTAGGCTTATGGTTTGCCCAGAAGAAGCCATTGCTAGTGTGGGAATGCTAGAGTAGGACTATTTCTCTGAGGACACCTTAACATGGTGACATGGAACCCTCAGTTTGATCAAATGGTTTGCTAAGATCCTAATTTTTTAAATATCTATAGATAAGGTTTTTATTGTGTGTATGCCGGGGGGAGTATGTATGGTAAGCACTTGCACCGGCAGGTTGCTGTTGCACTTTTTGTTTTTTTTTGTATGTACCTCTATAGAAAGTCTGTGGGATCATCTCCTCTCATGCACACAGAGCAAAACCTATGACATGTCACAAGTTTGTTGAAGTAACAGGTATACATTAAAGTTTAGAGTAGTTTAGAAGGAGAACTGATGTATCACATAAAGTATGTTGATATTTCAAGGTACTGTAGCATAATTTCTGCTTTTCACAGCTTAGAAATATATCTTTGGTACATGTTAATATAATACTTCTAGACTTTATGGGTTTGTGGCTTGACTGGTAAAACTGGTTTATAAACATTCTATACAATTAAATTGTCTTGATCTCTATGGTTGATTTTTTTGTTGTTGTTGACATATGGGAAACTCCTATGCTTGTATAACTTACTTTATGGTTGAAAAGGGAAGGCCTACGTTTCTCATACATATTACATAAAACATTCCGCTTGTAATCTTATTTCTGTACTGTCAGGAACTTACCTTACCTGGCTCCAGCGGCGTCTCCGTCTAGCTCGGCTCCGGCGGTTGGCTCGGGAGTGCGCCGTCGCTCCGCCCGCCGGAGCCGAGTGACGTCACGGAGACCCGACGGCGTCCCTAGCAACCAGGGACGCCGTGGTCCCACGTGACTGTCAGCCGGCCGGCCAGCACGCAGCTGCTGTGTCTTGCACTCAGGCTGAGTGACAGGTCGCCCGGCCACTCAGCCTGCAGTGCACCAGCTGTAGTAAGACTGGACTCAGGAGGCCGGACCAATCAGCCTTTGGTCCGGGCTCCTGGTCCAGTATAAAGTCTAAGCATTGCCAGTAGTTAATCGCTGGCTATTAGTTCATCTGATCCCAGCTCCCCCCGTCCTATTCCTGCGAACCCCGTCCTAATTCCTTCTGCCTGATTTACTCGTGTTCTGACCTCCGCCTGACTTTTGACTATCCCTTGTGTTCCTGACTTTGTACTGCGTTGTCCGTGTGGTTTGACCTGGCTTGTTCCGTTACTCCTTATTGTGTTTGTCTGTCTGTACTGTTCAGTCTGTCACGTATGCAGCGTAGGGAACGTCTCCGTGGTTGTCCGCGACCACCTAGGGTCGACTGAGGCAAGTAGGCAGGTGACAGTGGGCGGGTTCAGTTCAGGGCCCACTGTCTGGTTGTGTTTGTCCCTTCTGACATGTACATTAGATTTATCTCTGCTGTACTCCACAAATGTGAACATATTGCCATGGTGTTATTCTGTCTGTGCTGCTCTTTATCATTGACTATTGCAATAATTAAATTATACATAAATGGCAGCATATCCATATAGTATTCTATATAATATTTAGCCTAACAGCAATGTTCTTGCATAGCCAAGTGAACTAGTTATTCTAGAGCTTTCCATACATACAGTGTCTGAACTTGTCTAAAAAGAGAAAAATCACAACCAAGTAACACCGATGGGAAATTCTGATAAGGTAAATAATGGTATGTGTGCATGAATTCCACTAATGTGTTCTTCTCACATGAATACACCATACATCTGCAGATTATTATTGTCTGACTTTCTCCATGTAAAATGTTACTATGAATAATGCTTATCTCTGTACAGTGCTTAAAGAGGTCATCCAGGGAAAATTAACTTGCCCCCTATCCTGTGGCTCCCTGCTTCATTGTTATGAATAGAGCCACGGGTACGACATGTGACCCACCACTCTATTTATTCCAATAGAAGGGCTGAAAAGAGCAGAGTAAGCACTATTCTGGCTTACTTGGCTTTTTCTGGCAGCTCCATAGGAATGAATAGAGCTGCCAGAAAAAGCTGAGTAAGCACTGCTCCGGCTTACTCGCCTCTTTCAGGTGGTGCCATAGAATTAATAGAGTGGGCCGTACCCTCGGCTCTATTAATAAAAAAAGAAGCCAAGATATTAGTGGGGTGACCCAGGACGGACCCCCAACACTCTCTTACTTGTCCCCTAGGGACTTCTACTCTAACTCTCTGCAATATATCCACTAGAGGACTCTGCCCTAATTACTAATTAACTTACATTTTTAGTACTGCACAAAGTTACATAAAGTGGGTGGCAAAGTTCTACATGTGTTTACCTTGGACATGCGCATATAATGTTCCTTGGTACACACATAGAGAATCTTTCTATATAATTGTGTTAGCAATTGTAAACTTTATAATAGATGTTCATAGCTCGTCTCATTTTTGTCTGTACATACACATGTTTAAGAGAAGATTGTTCAGTATGTTGCACCTTGAGAATCTGAATGACTAATCTCAAGGATTTATTGTAACTGGATAAGAAAAAAAACTCCTCCTGGGCCTTGGGCAGTGAACAGTATACACCAAAGGCAGAAAAATGTTATAGCTAATAAAATACTGTTCTTCATAGGTAAGGAGAGGAAATTACCTGCATTGAATTTACAGGGAATTTTGACTATGTATTACAATCTACTTTGTCAGACTGTGGATCCCTAAATGCAGTGTCTTGGAACCCATGTGCCACTGCTGGACTCTCCTTTAGTTGAATAGAACACTTGATATCACTTCACTATACACAATTATTGAAACAGAAAGGGAATGCCAGGCTGCTCATTTTTTCTTGAACAACATGGCCGGATACTCGCAGGATCAGATCGAATTCATCATGACCTGCATTAAATTTATTCTATTCCATAAGTATTTCCTCTATGAGGATAAATTCTATAGTCAAATGTGCGGAACAGCCATGGGAACCAATTACGCTCTGGACATGGAAAGAAAAAGGAGCTACTGCACCTCACACCTATGGCTGACACTAATGCCTCTCGGCTACATTTAAAAACCAATGCCAGAATGTTGGTATATAAATTGATCAAACCATATTGCCTCATGTAACACGTGCAGGTCAAAGTTCAAGTGTCAGCTCACCCACTACTTTTACTGAAAGGAAAAATGATCCAGCTTGTTCAGTAAAATCAGTACTAAGAAGTGTGTGCCACGATGGTGTGTATTGTCCTGTATTTTAAAAGAATCCAAATAAAGCGCAAGTACTGATTTTACTGAACAAGCTGGATCATTTTTCCTTCCTTTTGGACCACGTGTAGGTCCCCTGGCCCACATGAGTCCCTACACTAAATCAACATTGTTTCGGTCAGCGACCGCCAACCCCGCAAAGCAAGTGCAAGAAGGGAAGGGGGGCCACATGTGCAGGAAGCACCTGTGCACACATGGTAAGTACCTAGTTCTCCCATTCTACCTCCAGTGCAGTGGTGAGCAGTAAGACCTTGTTCACACTTGTGTTGCTTGGTGGCCGCTTTCTCCGCCAGCAGTGCCTGCTGGGTTTGGGGGGGCACTTGGGGTTTGTCCTGTGACATTGGGGTTTCAGGGCCATTCCGTGGCCTCCCTTTCCTGCTTGCGCTCGCTTTGGGGGGTTGGCGGTCGCTGACCGAAACTGTTAATTTAGTGTAGGGACTCATGTGGGCCAGGGGACCTGCACCTGGTACATGAGGCAAATGGTTTGATCAAATTATATACCAACATCCTGGCGTTGATTTTTAAATGTAGGCAAGAGGCATTAGTGTCAGCCATAGGTGTGAGGTGCAACAGCTCCCTTCCCCCCATGACCAATTTCGCCAATTTATATGTGGGTATGCGGAAAGATTCGATCATTTACCCACAGGGCTGTCTTTGGGTGAAGTTGGTCCTCTGGAAACGTTTCATTGACGATATTGTATTTATTTGAAATGGCTCAAAGACTTTTTACAATCAATTATTGTACAGTCAAGAATAATTTATTTGGGTTGTTTTTTTAGTCCCACGTTAAGGCCCTGTACAATTTTTTTCTGGAAGTTATCATTTTTATTTTAGATGGCCTTATCCAGACTAAGAGCTATAGATAGGAGGTGGACTCCAATAGTTTTATCTTCACACCCAGCTGCCACCTATCAGTATGTCTTTTGAATATCCCTAAAGGAACGGTACGAAACTAGCCATGTCTTAAGCCCCTATTACACGGGCGATCAGCGGGAGCAAGCGAGTGACGACTTGTAAGCTCAGCAGCAGCTTTACATGGGGATACAAGGAAGGGAGAGAGGCAACAACTAGTCATCTGAGCAGGGAGTTCCCATGACTAGTCACGGCTCTCTGCCTGTCAGCACACAGTGCAGGATGAATGACAGGTAAAGAGACCCGTTAGTGGCCTCTCTATCTCTCAATCATCCCCACACTACTTGCTGACAGGCAGAGAGACGGGCAGCTCCCCGCTCAGATGACTAGTTGTTGCCTCTCTTCCTGCCTTGCGTGACGCAATAAAACTTCTTGTATCTCTATGTAAAGTTGCTGCTGCAGCCATGGCTGGTAAGCTCCACAAGCTGCACAGTAGCTCTATACTGTGCTGCAGGGAACCATATCAGCACAACCATGCTTCTTTCGTGGTTCTTTGTAAACACATGGGCAGCTGCTGTCAGATTTATTAGGAGTCATGTGCCTCTTAAAGGGGTTATTCAGGATTGAAAAAAAGCTAAATAAAACATGCATGCTTTCTTTCAAAAACAGCGCCACTCTTGTATAGTATGTGTTTATTGTATGGAGCTCAGTTCTATTTACGTGAATGAAGCAGAGTTGTTATACCACACACAACCTAAGGACAGATGTGGGGCTATTTTTGGAAGAAAGCAGCCATGCTTCTTCTTCTTTTTTTAAATCCTAATTAACTTATTACATTTTATACCAGTTGGACTGTACTTAAGACGGGAGTGTAAAATGCCTGTGTTAGTAAACTCCCTATACTTTCCTTTGCTTTTCAAGATGTCTGGAAGGGGGCATAAAAAAATATATACTTACCTCTTCCAATCCTCCTGCTGCCGCCATTCCCTGCAGCTGGTCCCGGTGCAAAGTGCCTGCTCTGTTGTGGCTCAGCGTGTGCACCGCCCACTGCCCACTAGGTATGCTTTACGTTGGATATAAAATTATTCTTCCATCATGCCCTTTCCTTCTATTAGGATACAAATAATGAAAAAAATAAAGCTAAGCCATGTCCCTTTAGTGTGTGTGCGCATATGTGTGTGTGTGTGTGTGTGTGTGTGTGGTTGGGGGAGGGGGGTATTGGGTGCAGAGATAGGTGAAAATAAACTACTGGGTTATTATCCCAGATCTTATTTGTTTAATGGAATGATGTAATGAAAGTACCCGGCATGTGAAAATGTGGTGCTATTACACCTGTCTACTGCTATCTCACTCTCTATTAGCTAAGCCAATACACATCTCCCTTACCCATGAACATATGTAATGTAATTAAGGATATTGAGTATACAGGAAGTATATTTGTAATCTATATTGTCAATACTTTCTTACTGTAATAAACTAATTAAGACAAATGACGACATACAGTAAGTTCCATTGATTCACTCACAAGGTTGTCTGGTAACGAACACAGCAGTAACATTAATGCCCAAGTATAAGTAATACTGTGTTTCTCAGAAGAGGCCTCTGTTCTAGTATACTCAGCTACTTCCTGTCATTATTAGGCACAAGTGACAAGACAACTTCTCCGGAATGTTTTTCCTATAAAACACCATTATACGTTGCCAAAGAATTTCTGTTAGTATTCACACTATTGTTTTCTGATCTGTTGAGGATCAAGAACAAAAGTTGTATTACACCATAGCAATAAATGGTAGCAAACATTAGGGAACATCACTTTAGAGAGTTCATATCGTGTAGACAATAAGGTCATTATTAAGGCAAACATTACAATTACTAAGTCTCCTTCCTTTAATACAAAGGCCTGTCTTTGTCTCACAGGGGTTTACAGTATTAGCTACATATTACAGAATGTAATTGTTATAACTTTACAATGCCCTAATAAAAGCAACATGGCACAATGATCTTTTGTCTGGCACATCAGACTGTAAAATTTTAGTCTTTAGCTGGTTATAGGCATAAGGGAATTGTTGACAGGACATTGCCCACCAATTACATACACATTCATTTTAATTCTTATTTCCATGAAGGGAGGAGGTTCAAAGATCTTTGCATGCCCCCTAAAGTAGGTGGATCCCTGTGCAGCCCCTCTAAAGTAGATGACCCCCCCTTTGCCAGCCCCTTAAAGTAGATGGCTCCCTGTGCAGCCCCCTAAAGTAAATGCTACCCTGTGCACCCCTTTAAAGTAATTGCCCCACGTGCAGCCCCCTAAAGTAGATGGTCCCCTGTGCAGGCCCCTTAAATGATGAAGAAGAAAAAACTCACCTCTCACATGCTCCCTAGTTGCTACATCTCTCCAAGTGCAGCGTTGCTCTTCTGTCTTTTGGCAACACAAGTTTGGCGCCATAAGTCCCTTCCACTTTCATCAATTGCAGAGCACTGACAGGCAGCCGGGACTTCTGGTGCAGGCAATTTCTGTAACACATGCTGCCTATGCCAGAAGACAGAAGAGAAGAATGTGAGCCAGGATAGCAGCAGCAATGGGGGAGAGTGTGGGAGGTGAGTGATCATGGAGCCCACGTCACTCGGGGGCTCACCAGAGGACCCTTCAATACTCTGGTGGGCCAGTGACAAGATCAGATGGGGGTGGTTTGTTTTACGGACAGCCATGGACCTCCCAAGAGCCTTGAGCCTTAGACAGGTGATCAAAATGCCCACATTATGATCCATCCCAGCCTTATACTGCTGGCTGGTTCCACAAAACACTAGTGGCTATGAACAGAATCTACATATTAGACAAGCTTTTTTGTTCCCCAAGACAGGGTAGTCAAAATTTTTCTCATCCTCTGTTTCTCCAACCCATTCCATGTTGAGTTCTACATGCAAGGCTAACTGTCAGTCCTGCTATATGATACATGACATCCAAGTGCTGACTGGTTATATGTAGAGATGAGTGAACTTCCAAGATTGCTTCAGTACTGAACAGTAGTGGATTATAATAGGTCCATTTCGGGCGGTAGCCCTGGGCCCTCAGCTCCTGGGGGACCCATGGCCACCCAAAAAGACTTACACTTTCAGTGATGTAATTGTCTCCTGGCTACAGTTCTGCCATGATTTGCAAAAAAATTATGCTTTTTACTGCAATTTTGCACAAATGAGGGCATCATGACATTATCTATCCTGTACTATGAATGCCATGCTAGTGCTGCCATAGTTACAGTGGGGTGGGGGGGCCCAGGCTTGGTGAACAGCCTGGGGCCTATAGTAAAGTTAATCCGCCCCTGGTACTGAACTGAACTCTCTGAAATGTATCTAACAAGTTAAAGCGGGCAGCTGCCCATTATACATTACATCACATCAGAAGCGTGGGTGAAAAGGATTATCTATGCTACCTTGCAGCCAGCCAATTGGCTGCAAGCCACCAACCATGATGTCACACTTACTTCTTCAGTATATATGCAGGAGCACGCTGTCAGTCCGCCATTTACCTCCTGATAAGTGAACTGAACACATGCACATTGTACAGAAAGAGGCAGGTGAAGGCATGGGGGAGAAGGTTAATTAGGTAGAGATAGTACAAAGTCTGAAGAAACTAGTTGTGTAATCTCTGTAGCTGTGAAATTGCTCCTGTCACTTTGTGTGTCCACAGCTCTTCTGGGTGATTTTAACGCTTTAAATCACCTGTCAGGGGACATCTTCAGTGCTTTCTTAAATCTGTACGACAATACACCTCCTCTCCAAGTATGGGTCAGCTGGGCGCAGGTCCAATGGAAATGAAAAAAATGTTTACCATAAGGTAAAAATAACTATATCAAAGAAACAGCTATGCCAAATTCATAAACCATAGCACACCGAGTAATGTAATAAATAAAAGTACTTTATTATAACAGGTACAATATTAGATATTAATGATTCCACAAGCTTAAAAACAATTAAAATGTATAGCACACAAGGGGGTACCCGGTATAGTACCACCCACAATGACACCCCAATCTAAGTATGTCACACACCCTGTATAAGTAAAGTGCACGTGCAATGCATAAATAATCAATAATAAATCTAATTTGCACCAACAATCCACAATACTAATAAATATAGGCACTATAAAAGTTATTACCTAATAAATAAAGAGACTGTATTGAAAACAACCAAATGAAAATCAATTAAAGTGATAAATGATATAAGCACTATAAGCAATGACACCTAATGAATAAAGAGGCCGTATTCAAAAACAGTGAAGTGAAAATCAGATCAGAATAGTAAGATACCACCATAAATACACAAACAACAGGGTGGTGATGGGGTGTCAAGGAAAAGAGCCCCACGCGTTCCGTCCGCCCAACCGGACTTCCACCCCTGAGGAAGTCCGGTTGGGCGGACGGAACGCGTGGGGCTCTTTTCCTTGACACCCCATCACCACCCTGTTGCTTGTGTATTTATGGTGGTATCTTACTATTCTGATCTGATTTTCACTTCACTGTTTTTGAATACGGCCTCTTTATTCATTAGGTGTTATTGCTTATAGTGCTTATATCATTTATCACTTTAATTGATTTTCATTTGGTTGTTTTCAATACAGTCTCTTTATTGATTAGGTAATAACTTTTATAGTGCCTATATTTATTAGTATTGTGGATTGTTGGTGCAAATTAGATTTATTATTGATTATTTATGCATTGCACGTGCACTTTACTTATACAGGGTGTGTGACATACTTAAATTGGGGTGTCATTGTGGGTGGTACTATACCGGGTACCCCCTTGTGTGCTATACATTTTAATTGTTTTTAAGTTTGTGGGATCATTAATATCTAATATTGTACCTGTTATAATAAAGTACTTTTATTTATTACATTACTCGGTGTGCTATGGTTTATGAATTTGGCATAGCTGTTTCTTTGATATAGTTATATTGGTTTATATGCTTACCATTTAGCACCCATTATTTACATTGAGTTGTGCATGTCCAACACCTCTGTTCGTCTATAAGGTAAAAATAAATAACCACATTTATTAATCAGACAAAACGCGTTTCGAGACCGGTCTGGTCTCTTTATCAAGTGTCATATACACTTTATATGACACTTGATAAAGAGACCAGACCGGTCTCGAAACGCGTTGTGTCTGATTAATAAATGTGGTTATTTATTTTTACCTTATGGTAAACATTTTTTCATTACTATTGGACCTCCCCCAGCTGACCCAAACTTGGAGAGGAGGTGTATTGTCGTATGTTTGTTCCTGTGAAGATCATATGGAAGTGGCAGCGGTCCTGATTGCATGCTTACTCAAGAGTTGTGCCTTGCATCTAGCACAACTCGACTAGGTGAGAATCTCCATTATTGACTCACCTTTGTTACCTGTCAGAATTATGCTATGGAGCGCTGTCTTTTATTTTGTTTCTTAAATTTGTGTCTGGCAGGATAAAAAATGCAATTGTACTTCAGTCATCCATTGCTGCAGGTTCAGTTTAACCCCTTGAATCACCTGTCAGGTAACATTTTCAGTACTTTCTAAAAACTGTGTCTGGCAGGATAGAAAATGTGATTATATGTCAGCCATCCACCAATGCAGGTTTAATTCAGCCCTTTAAATCACCTATCAGGGGACATCTTCAGTGCTTTCTGAATACCATGTGTGGCAGAATAAAAGCCATGATTATATGGCAGTCATTCAACTCTCCTGGTTCAATTTAACCCTGTGAATTGCCTGTGAGGTGACATCTTCAGTGCTTTCTTAAAACTGTGTCTGGCAGAATAAAAACTGTGATATGGCAGTGATACAGCTCTCCTGGTTCAATTTAACCCTGTGAATTGCCTGTCAGGTTAATTTTCCTATTGAAAAATGTCAACCATACAAAATCTGGCCCTTCTCAGTAGTAGTGGCAGAACTAGTAGTAAAGGTGGGAGAGGCGGAGGCCACAGGAGGACGCGGTGGTGGTGTTAGCAGCAGGTGTTGAAACCTACCTGTAGGATCCAGTGGTCATGTTTTGGCTAGCCAGCCTGCAGTCATGGATTGGTTAACACAGAGTTTGAGCTCTGCTAAACTCAAAAGCCATCAATCAGGGGATCTGTCAACTGGCTGTTCTAGGCCCTATTGGGTCGTAGAGAGTGTTGCTACCTTAAACTTTGTGTCCTCCTAGGCCCTATGGGGTCACTTACACTGGCTAATGCAGCCAAACTGTTATAGGGCACATAAGATTAATTAAAAAACATGCTTTTTGGCACGATTTGCAATGTGTTTTCACAGTGTTTTGCTGCTAAGGCGCTTTTTACTTCCTGGAACCAACACAAATGCTCCTAGGAATTGAAATGTTATTTAATTACTTAATTTTAAGCACGGTTTTGGAAATCGGTATTAAAAACCAGTTTTTTGCAGCGGTTTCCATGGCAAAAGATCCCCTGGAGGCCTTACTATTGTTGCTGCATTCAATTAGCTGTTTTAATGAGGTTCATTTAAGGTTCAGACGCAAAGTTTTGGCAAAGTTTGGCAAACTTGCTGAAAAGGTCACTCGTCCCTAGTTATATTAGGTACCTGTACATAAATAGTGTATTCTAAATTACCCATAAATGTCTCTTTCTCAATAGTGCCATATTTGGATATGCCGACTACCCCTTCTACCAACATTGTCCCTCGCCTCACATTTAGACCAATATCTTGGCAATGTAGAAAACTGTCACAAAATCTACTGATATAGTTGTGGATACTTTATTTTAAGCTTTCTGGTGAACAGATAAGCGTGATATTTGCTCTGTACAATGTTTTCTTGGAAAAGTAGATCAAATAACATTAAACTAACCAGTTAAGGCTTGAAGTTTGGAATGCAAGTATGTTAGCATAAGATCATTTGATCAGCAGCCAAGTTCTTTCAACCTGGAACATTGAAAAATATTGTTGGAGATTTATTAAAAGTACTTCAAGGTAAAATAGAAGCAGTCACGCATAACAACCAATCAGATTCCAGTTTTTCCAGAGGCCATTTGGATAATAAAAGCTGCAAGTTGCACCATGTTTGGGGAGAGAATAAACTGCTCAAAAATGTGCAATATAGTATAAATTACAACTATACATAATACACTTTTTTTTTTTAAATTTACTTTTAAAGTCTATTCATATGTACCAAGCCCAGGTTTAGGGCATATAAAACAGAGAAATTTCCCTTTTCCTTCATTTACTAAGGGCTAAAAATAGAAATTGTAACAATTTCAGTAACTTCCATTGACTTTAATGAGAGTTGTGCAAACAACATAGCCTCACAAGCTGTGTTGTTTGTGTAACTCCTGGAGTTGTATAAACAGTGTAACTTTAAGATACAAAACTAGCACCTCACACCCATGGCTGACACTAATGCCTCTCGGCTACATTTAAAAACCAATGCCAGGATGTTGGTATATAATTTTATCAAACCATATTGCCTCATGTACCGCGTGCAGGTCTTCTGACCCACATGAGTCCCTACACTAGGCCAAAACTGTGTCGGTCAGCAACCGCCAACCCCGCAAAGCAAGCGACAGCAGGGGAGGGGGGCCTTAGAATAGCCCTGCAACCCCACTGTCACAGGACCAAATCTACTGCCTCCCCCGCCCCCACAGGAGCCACCGGTGGAGAAGGTGGCCACCAAACAACACAAGTGGGAACAACGTGCTACTACTCACCATTGCACCAACAGGTAGAATGGGAGAAAGAGGAGGTATATACCATATGTGCACAGGTGCTTCCTGCGGGGTGTGGGGGGGCGCAGTGGGTATGGTCCTGTAACAGTGGGGTTGCAGGGCTGTTGTTACTTGCTTTGCGGCATTGGCAATCGCTAACCGACACAGTGTTAGTTTAGTGTAGGGACTCATGTGGGCCAGAAGACCTGCACGTGTTTGATCAAATATATATTAACATTCTGGCGTTTGTTATTAAATGTAGCCGAGAGGCATTAGTTTCAGCCATTGGTGTGAGGTGCAGCAGCTCCTTTTTCTCTAGTTTTGTATAGAGTAACTTTAAGGGCCATTTGCACAAATCCCATTAAAAACAATATGAGTTGCCCCAATTTTGAAACGCACATGGTTCAACTGTTTTTCAGCTTCCTAACCACCTCCAGCAGCCAGAAACATGCTGGAGGGGCCCAGGAAGCATTTAGGGGAGATGGGTATATTCTAGATAACCTAGCAGTAGATGTATTGACAGGGCTATCTTACCTGATTGAGTATTAGAGCATGGACAGATTTTCTGCTCTAAGGGTATATTCACACTGAGGCACAAACCACCAACGATAAAAAGCATTTTTCATTTGACCGAGCACCAAGAAATCTATTATAATGTAAGGGATGAGAACTGCAGAATTTAGGTTTTATAGCTGTGTAGAGAAGTCCTCATACAGAACGGGGGTGACAGTGTCACTTTAAGTGTCCCTTCAGTACTGAAGACACAGACAGGACTGTTGCAGATCTGCAGCGGGCTGTTCTTTCAGTCGACCAGCTTTTAGGTGTGAGTCTCAGCGGCTCCCGTACACACTTTCTCCCCTGCAGGAATGACACTGCAACCCCAAACAGGAAGAGCAGTCTCTACTTTACACTGGCGGGCAGGCTAAAACAAAAAACTAGAGATAAGTATGGAGATAGATCACAACAAGTCATCTACAGACAGAACATTCAACACACCGCCAGGAAGGAGTTATCTGCTTTGTATTACAATTGCACACACATAAATCCAACTGACTACATTTGAATAAGAGAAAAAAAAAATCACAGCAGGAAACCAGGTGAATAATAGATAAGACTAGAAATTGTACCCGGTGCTGCCCGGGTATAAAGTGTCAGTGTGTTAATTAGATTTGTTCTAAGGTGCCCAGGAGGCCAAGCTAAAGGTATTGTTTATCTGAGTTAATCAGTGGAATTAGTGTATACCTGTAGTGCATAGTTGGAGCGGTTCTGTATATCCACAGTGTATAGTTTTTAGGGGTCTCGCATATCTGTAGTGCATAGCTCGGGGGCTGTATACCTATAGTGCATAGTTGGGGGGGTCCTGTATACCTGTAGTGTGTAGTTGGGGGGACTGTATACTTGTAGTGTATAGTTGAGGGAGGTCCTGTATACCTGCAGTGTACAGTTGGTGAAGGTCCAGTATACCTGTACTGTATAGTTCGGGGGTGCTGTATACCTGTAGTATATAGTTGGTGCTGTATACCTGTAATGTATAGTTGGTGGATGTCTTGTATACCTGTAGTTTATAGTTTGAGGGTCCTGGATACCTGTAGTGTATAATTGGTGGAGGTCTTGTATACCTGTAGTATATAGTTCGGGGGTCCTGTATACCTGTAGTGCATAGTTTGAGGGTTCTGTATAACTGTAGTATAGAGTTGGTGAAGGTCCTGTATACCTGTATTGTATAGTTTTGGGGTTCTGTATACCTGTAAGGTATAGTTTGGGGTCCTATATACCTGTAGTATATAGTTGGTGGAGTTCCTGTATAACTGTAGTGTATAGCTTTGGGGTCCTGTATACCTGTAGTATACAGTTGGTGGGGGTACTGTATACCTGTATTATATAGTTGGTGGAGGTCCTGTATACCTGTAGTGTATAGTTTTGGGCTCTGTAAACCTGTAGTGTATAGTTTGGGGTCCTGTATACCTGTAGTATATAGTTGGTGGAGGTCCTGTATACCTGTAGTGTAAAGTTTGGGGGTCCTGTATACCTGTAGTATAGAGTTGGTGAAGGTGCTGTAGACCTGTAGCATAGAGTTGGTGGAGGTCCTGTATACCTGTAGTGTATAGTTTGGGGTCCTATATACCTGTAGTATATAGTTGGTGGAGGTCCTGTATACCTGTAGTGTATAGTTTTGGGGTCCTGTATACCTGTAGTGTATAGTTTGGGGTCCTGTATACCTGTAGTATATAGTTGGTGGAGGTCCTGTATACCTGAAGTATATAGTTGGTGGAGGTCCTGTATACCTGTAGTGTATAGTTTTGGGGTCCTGTATACCTGTAGTGTAAAGTTTGGGGTCCTGTATACCTGTAGTATATAGTTGGTGGAGGTCCCGTGCACCTGTAGTGTCCTGTATACCTGCAGGGTCGTATTTACCATTAGGCACCCATGGTCTGGTGCGTAGGGTAGCACCTTGCAAAGGGGCAGTACTCTCCCGTTCAGACTTGCCAGAAAATCTGGTGTCTTTTCAAGGGGGGTATGGCGGTATTGGTCAGTTCTGGTATAGCAGTGTTATCCAGTCACAGTATGGCGGTATTGGTCAGGTCTGGTATGGCAGTGTTATTCAGTCACAGTGTGTCGGTATTGGTCAGGTCTGATATGGCGGTGTTATCCAGTCACAGTATGGCGGTATTGGTCAGGTCTGGTGTGGCGGTGTTCTCCAGTCACAGTGTGGCAGTATTGGTCAGGTCTGGTATAGTGGTGTTATCCAGTCACAGTATGGCGGTATTGGTCAGGTCTGGTATGGCAGTGTTACCCAGTCACAGTATGGCGGTATTGGACAGGTCTGGTATGGCAGTGTTATCCAGTCACAGTATGGCGGTATTGAACAGGTCTGGTATAGCAGTTTTTTCCAGTCATAGTATGGTGGTATTGGTCAGGTGTGTTTTGACAGTGTTACCCAGTCACAGTTTAGCGGTATTGGTCAGGTGTGGTATGGCAGTGTTATCCAGTCACAGTATGGCGGTATTGGTCAGGTGTGGTATGACAGTGTTATCCAGTCACAGTATGGCGGTATTGGTCAGGCTTGGTGTGGTGGTGTTAAATGTAACGTGTGGAGCTATTACCTACCTATCCTGATGCTAATTGGTAAGTGAGGATGGGGCACCTTTAGGTTTAGTGCTTAGGGCAGCAGCAGCTGGTAATACTGTCCTGTATACATGTACTGTATAGATGGAGTTGGGGGTCTACCAGTTATTTCTGTGGATCTGTTGTGAGGCAGCTGCCCTAGCAACCATGGCTCCCTGTGAAAATGAAAGCAGTAATCCTATTGGTTGCTAAGGCTTCTAACTGCCGTTTACTGCTGGAGACATGCAGCTAATTATATCACCTGTGTTTGCAGTGTGGAGATTTTCCCATTCATCTCTATGGGGCGCCGCTCTTCCCCGGGACCTTCGCTATAACCTTCCCGGGTACCCAATGTATCTATGTGCCAAATTTGGGGTCAAACGGTTCAGGCGTTTGGAAGTCTATACGGGACAGACAGACATACTTTCATTTTTATTATATAGATTACTCTTGGTGATGTCCTGATGTTTGCATATGCTTTATTTCACATTTATGCATTTTTTCCACTGTATTTAAATTTGTTGAATATGACCGGATATTTTTTTTCTTTACTATGCTAATTAGAAAACTAGCCAGACAAAAACAAAAAAGATTTTTCTCTTTGGTAATATTACTTTTGTACATATTTTTTATAAGTAGCTGCTTGTTAAGCTTTAAGTGCAACTTTTTTGGTTAACTGAATCAAGTTCAACACTAATGAATATCATCAAGTACTTCAACTCATATTTAAAGTGTCCCTGTCGTTATAACTTTCAAAATCTAAATCAACAGTAGATGTCATATAAAGCAAGTTTGCAATTTACAGTCATTATTTTTTTTCCGTTATCATGGAAAACATGGCACTTCCAGTTTTCTGACTCCTTTTTTCTCAAAATACAGTAAACAGTCAGAAAACTGGATGACCTATGTATCCCAGACCATCTGAGCGCTCACAGATAGAAGGCAGTCCTGTGAATAACAGACACATTGAGCCGTGACTCTCTGTACTGGCCAAAATTCCTGTGTTGAGGGTGCGTTCACACGTAACAGATCCGCAGCGAGATCCATTGCGGATCCCTGCCCTGTACACTCAATGGCAGACAAACTCGCAGCGGGATGCACATTCCGCTGCAAGTATGTCAGCAGCCTTCCCTGTTAACCCCCGGCCGCCGGAGTGTATACATCACCTGCTTCCCTCTCCGGCTTGCTTTGGGGCTCTCGGTGTCTCCATGTCCCGCTTGGCCAATCAATGCACTGCGGCTTGGCAGCGCACTGATTGGCTGAGCGGGACGTGCCGGGAACCCCTGAAGCAAGCCGGAGTGGCGACCAGGTGATGCATACGCTCCGGTGGCCGGGGGGTTAACAGGGAAGGCTGCTGACATACTCGCAGCGGAATGGGCATCCCGCTGCGAGTTTGTCTCCCATTGAGTGTACAGGGCAGGGATCTGCAGCGGATCTCACTGCGGATCCGTTAAGTGTGATTGCACCCTCGGTCTGTATTTTTTAACCAGCACAAGTCTAAAAATCTGCCTTCAGGAGACTGGACCTGGATTTCTGGTAAGTTCAGCTTTATTTTACAGCATAAGAACCACAAAAAAATAAAAGCCTGGCCAGAAGCACTGGAGGCGGGCCGGTCTGCCCCTATTGTGTGCCGACAGTGAGCAGGTAAGTCCAGGGGGGCAGCAGGGAGCTGGAGGAGAGGCTCCTTGGATGGGCAGCCCATAGAAAATAATGGTGGTCTGCTGCCACCGCTTTTATTACACAGAGCGTCAGCAGCAGATTGTTGCTTGTCAGTTGATTGTTGCCTTTTATTACACAAAGCAATTATTGGCCGTAATGGCCAATAATCTGCAAAATATGACTGATAATCGCTTTGTGTAATAGGGCCTTTTATAATGGATCTGTAAGTAAAGCTTTTAATGCTGAACCTTGGGAAACTGAGTTACCCAATGTAATTACACATCCAGGTCAGTTCCATCCAAGTCATACTAATCTGGTGCTGTATAAATCGAATGTGCATAAGCTTTTTTTTTTTTTTTTTTTTTAAACTGGTGTAATACAAATATAATCATTCCCACAAAAATAATATTTTTGTTCAGTATAAAGGTCCAAGACAACATAAAGAGGTGAAAATAAATTACAAAATATTTTTTTCATTTAAAATTTAAATGATTATAAAAACAGTGACAGGGAATGAGAAAAACATGTAAAAGCCAAACGTTCACAATATACAGTTGGCCAATATATAACTTAGTTATCTTAAACATACAGTACATTGCTAGTCTAAATTCCAACTTGATAAAATGTTTTCTCCTCTGTTATGCCACGTATGTGAAAGATTTATGCAGTGCAGTAGAGAGTGTGCTTTAGGCTATGTTCCCACCCAGCATTTCTGCTCAGTATTTTTCAACCAAAACCAGGAGTGGATTGAAAACACAAAAAGGCTATGTTCACACACTGTTGAAATTTAGTGGATGGCCATCATGAGTAACAGCTGTTATTTTAAAACAACGGCCATTGTTTTGAAATAACGGCAATTATTTTCTGGTATATGGCGGCCATCCACTAATTTTCAACAGTGTGTGAACATAGCCTTTCTGTGTTTTCAATCCACTCCTGGTATTGGTTGCAAAATTCTTAACAAAATACTGACCAATTACTGAGCAAAAATACTGTGTGGGAACATAGCCTTAAAATGAATGAATCATGAAAAAATTCCATTGTTTATATCAGGTTTTTGCTTCCTTCTACTTTATTTTGTGTGGCTAAAGAACTAAAATCCTGACATACTCCCCTAGTCACGGCAATATTCACAACTGACATCTCTCTTTGCTGCAGCTCACTTTTTAGTTTTGCAGGGTAGATTGAGACTGAGGGTAGAAATAAAAGGATTTTATCTGATATGAAAAATATGGCAAAATATGTTTTGCACAGCCTGTACCCAGGTGTACGGGGTATTGCACCTCAGTTCTATTCTGGCCAATGTATGTTAATTGCAATACCAGACACAACCCAGACACCCGCAGAAAACGGCGGACATGTTTTCTTAATGCCACTGCTGGTGACCTACGGTGCCATGAAAAAAGTACAATTTTTTTTCCAAATTTTGTCACATTACACTTATAGACTTAGGCTATGTTCACATAACGTATGCTTTGAATAAATCAAGCAATTTGCAACAATGATTTATGCAAAACATATGTTGTATATTGAATTCCCACCAGAATGCCATATTGGAGGGTATAGTCACCCCTCGCTGTCACATTCACCTAGAAAACTCCCCCCCCAACTGAATTCTATAATTCATATTATACTTTGGTGTTTAAAAGTTTAAAAAACCTTTGTGCAATGCTGTACCCTTTCAAGTTTATGAGTGCAACCTTTAGACATAAAATAGACGGTGAAATTAAACACAAGAACCAATAGTGTTATAAAATGTCACAGGTTGGCAAGTCTCCAAGCTAGGCCTCTTAGCCGTCTATGTTTCCCAGGAGTGTACTTTGTAATGTGTATGCCACATGCAATGTAGACAAGATCGAACAGGAACGGTAAAGTAGTACCATTATATATTCACCTGCCCTTGAGCATTACATAGAAAGCCTGTCTGACTGACTCACCCATTCATATTTGAACACTTTCAAACCTGTCAATTACAATGGGAGTCATTTTAACAAAGTTGAGAATCAATGGTATATTCCATTGTAGAGTTTATTCAGTCACTATTTGGAGTTGTGGCCTTCAGACAGTCATCGTCTCATTTCAATTTTGTTTCAGGAGGTGTTACGTGAACACGAGGCAGTAAGTCTATCTCTTCATTCACCTTGTTGTTTACATGGAACATCTCTTGTTTTTGGAGATATGCAAGAACATTATCGGACTGATTTTGTTGGGTCAGCTTCTCACGACATCTTTTAGCGATCAGATATCCTATTTCACAAAGGTTGAGTAGGATGCAAACGACGGTGGTCACAACCATGAACAAGGTAAAAATATTTTTTTCGGTGGGTCTCGATATGAAGCAGTCTACAATATTTGGACATGGAGGTAATGTACACTTGACAATATTGGGTAGAGCGTAATCCTTGTAAATGTGATGAAAGATGTAGAGGAACACTGAATCTACTGAAGCTTTTACTATAAGACTAATGAGGTAGGTCCACCATAAACCTCCTCTCTTCTTTCCCGTGTCTATATAAAGTCTTCCACTATCCTCTCCCTGTTTTTGTTTATGTTTTCTTTCTCGATCTTCCCTGTATGCCACATGCATGAGAACGAGTAGAGATGGGCAAGTAACCAAAATGAGCTGGAGGGCCCAAAGCCTGATATGGGATACTGGAAAGTAGTAATCGTAACACACATTAGTGCACCCTGGCTGTTTTGTATTACAGTCAAATTCTCCTTGTTCATCTGCCCATACTCTTTCAGCTGCCACCACATACACTAGTAGCCGAAAGACAAAGACGACTGACATCCAAATGCGTCCGAATGCAGTAGAGAAATGACTTGCTCCACTGAGAAGACCCTGGAAGACTCCCCAGTTCATGGTTTATTAGAAAAGTTTCAACTTGAACTTAGCTGCTGTAGCCCACTTGTCCTTCCACCAATTCAGAATCTTTGATTCTTCACTATTAATTCCATTATGTAATTATATGTAGCACATACATATTTGGACCTCAAAATATTGTGACATGGCCGTGTCCCTTATCTGTAACGAAAAAGGAAAAATGTTTTAATTTCTTTACAGTACACTTACTAAGGACTATGAAACAGAATTAACATATACACTCTTCAAAGTCTTAGATAGAACTACACATGGTGCACATTGATTAAAAATGGGCCCCTGGCGCACTTCATGGAAAAGGCGCTGATTTTTATTCGAAGCATGTGCCAGCCATAAGCCCCGCTGACCTGATGGGCGGGCATTGGAGGCATGGCATGCACCTATTTCATCATGGGTAAACCACGGCACAAATCTTCACCTGCTGCAGAGCAGGTGTACATTTCTATGCAAGTTCTGCAACAGGCGCAGGTAATTGGTAGCGGGTTTATATTTAAGGCCATGTTCGCGGGGATGTGGCCATTCTTGAGTTCCTCCCACCATTTGTGGCGACCACAGATTTTCCAGTCAGTTTCCAAAATTTTTCAGCACCCGCCCTATAAGACGACACCCACCGTACAGGACGACTATTGAGAAGATTTTACTGGGCGAAAAAGTAGTAGTACACAGCAAAATACTGTATATTCTACAGAATACAAGTGGCACCTTGGATTACAAGCATAATTCGTTCCGGAAGCATGCTTGTAATCCAAGTCACTCTTAAACCAAAGCAGATTTTCCCATAAGGAATCATTGAAATGCAGACAAATGGTTCCACACCCCAAAAATAATGATTTTTACAAAATTCTGAATAACAGGTAAACAAATTAAACAAATATTTAGAAAACAGCTATATATGTGATATTTTAAGTTACTGTACAATCAGCATGTGGTGATGTGGTGTATAATGTATAGTAAGTGCATAAGAATGAAAGAACAGCAGAAGTTTGTAGATACAGGATGGAGCTGCAGATCCCCATGATGTAGGAGCCTAGTACAAGAGGCTAAAATAGAGAAGCAGGGCTGCTGTCAGAGGACTGTGTGGTCACATGACCACAATGGGGAAGGTGTGTGTGTTCAGCATGGACCAGGAAGTGAGAATCACAGAGCTGTGCAGGAGGACAGTGACAGAAACTTCTGTGTACAGCAGTGTGAATGGCTGAGTGTAAGTGCAGGCAGATTATAACAGCAGTGGGTATAGCTGAGTGTAAGTGCAGGCACATTATAGCAGCAGTGTGTATAGCTGAGTGTAAGTGCAGGCACATTTTAGCAGGAATGGAGAGGATGGGAAACACAAGGGCTGACAGGCACTGCAGGGAGTATGAAGGAATAAGCTGGGCATATGTGGGCAAAGTATAGCAGCGCTCTCTGTCCAGGGAGAGAGGAGTTACAGCTATGGCGAGATTACGTCCACAGTCCTGTCCTCTGATGCAAGCCCTGGCCTGAAGTGGACCTGCTATTATTTGGAAGGTGAGGGAGACTTCCTGGGTCAGAGTACAGAGCTGTAGACCCCGCTGTGCAGACCATGCCCCTCCCCAACTTTCTCTCCCACCCAGTACTGGGAGCTCTTAAACCAAAGCAATGCTGAATGCTCTCAATCCAAGTTACTCTTAAACCAAGGTACCACTGTACTTTGATCCCTGACGTTACAATATGAATTGGTTCTAGGGAGAGCATGGTTATGTTAAAACTATGGTATCTTGAGACTAAGACTATAGAAAAAGTAATTGGTTCTAAAGCAACCAAAATGTCACCCAATGTCACCAAAATTATCAAATAACAAATACAAATAACGTCCTTGCATATAAAAGAAATGGCTGTTGAAAGCTGTAAATCACTCGAGGACAGGAGCTTCCTAACCCTGTACGGTACATACGGTACTAGAAAAATAAAGGTGAGCCACCCTAACAGCAAGTCCTGACAAAGGTAAAGAACAAAACATGCAGTACTGCACTGTACGGTATGGTGGTTCGACTAGAGCTAATCCCTATGTATTTTACAGGGGTAATACAAGAGTTTTACCAGTGAAATGTACTGCAGGTTTTGTCTGTGGCAGTGTATGCTAAGAACAATGGTCCAGGAAAGAGCATTATATGTTGAAAATATTGTAACCTGGGGCCATTGTAACTTTAGAGGCCACTGTGTCTTCATAACAATGCTGTACCATATCCAACAAATAAGGCCATACAGTGACCCAATAAACGCAACCCCGGCCACTGTGACTTACAAGGCAAAAGCTTTGCAATGTTTATCCCATCCACTTACTAGTAACGCCTTGCAAGTGGCCCAGGAAGTGTTGTTAAGTAGACAGAATGAAGTTTGCTGGACTTTTGTAGCCCAGGGAAATGGCCCCTGGGATTTCAAGAATAGTTTGCATTTCGGCTAGTAGCATGATATTCTTACGCTGGAGGGGCTAGTTATGAATGCAAAAGTATGCATGGATTCAGGGTTAAAAGCCCTAAACAGCTATGGCCTTAGTTTATACACCAGAACCCTGAAGTTCACTCATGACCATATGTTTATATAGCCTATTAGTGTTTATATAGCCTGTAAGTACTTATATAACAGTATCAGGTATACTTTCCATTTGGTACTATATTATGCTTACCCTGGAGCTCATATAACTATACTCAACATTAAAATAACATAATGCTGGGGGGGGGGGGGTCACCTGTCACTTTCCTCTATGTCAATAAAGATGACATACAGTGTTTACGATACTCAATAAAAAAAAAGAAAAAACATACTATAAAAACTTCAGATACAAAAATGACCGATTATGGAATTATTTTGCCAAGCTAACACCGTGATTGGTCAGATTAATCTGTCTTGTATACATTTAATTACTAAAGGATTATATTAACATAGTTTAGGAGTAATTATACTTTACTCACTCTTAAATACTGATTTTCCGATAAACATTATATATATAGTGGAACGTCAAACTCATTATATCATTACATTGTTGATTTCCAGCATGTTTCATGCACATAACTAATATAACATTCCTTAGACCTTTGATACTGACAATTGTAGATCGTTTAACAAAGTAAAGCCCCGCTCGGTGCTTACCTTTACAGTCTTCCAGATGGTTCCCATGAGAATCAACGTGCTGTATAATGTTCCCTTATTATACTTACATGAAGAAAATAATGTTTTTTTTAAAGACTTTCTTCCATTGTAAACCGAAGACTCAAAAGTTCTAGGGAGTGTGATTTTTTTTTTTCTAAATCAAACAAGCACAAAAGAAACCGGATCTTTCAGTTTTACAGCCAATCTGAGCGAAGTGGGCAGGTAAAGGTGTGTTCTGCAATTCCTTAAGGAACTGGAGTGATTGCATTAACCCTTTAATGACAGACTTAAAAGATATGTAGTGAAGATGTACAGAATAATTCTGTGGTCTGCAACCTCTACTACAGAGTAGTATACGGTGATTTTCTTTTTATTACATGTTGGTGCATACAGAAGTAGGGCTGCATAGAAATCAAATAGAATTCTAATACAGTCATGTGCATGAGCTCTTACAATTTCATTTTAAAGGAGTTATCTTTTACATTCAAAACAACTGGTTTAAGAAAGTTATGTAGAGTTGTAATTTACTTCTATATAAAAATCTCAAGTCTTCTCATACTTATCAGCTGTTGTATGCCCTGCAGGAAGTGGTGTATTCTTTCCAGTTTCACACAGTGCTCTCTGCTGCCACCTCTGTCAGAGACAAGAACTGTCCATAGCAGGAGCAACCTCTCCTGCTCTGAATAGTTCCTGTCCTGGACAGAGGTGGCAGCAGAGAGCACTGAGTCAGAGTGAAAAAATAACGACATTTCCTGCAGGACATACAGTAGCAAATAAGTATGGTAAGACTTGAGATTTTTAAACAGAAGTATATCACAACTATATATACTGTAACTTTCTAAAACCAGTAGATAATTTGTCCGTAATGCATTCCTAGGCTATCTTCACACAACGTATGAGACTGGCCGTTCCGTGACGTGGTCTCTGAAAAGATCATCCCGGCCGGTACGGCAGAACCCTCATCAGAACTCTCCACTGGACACTATGGAATGAGTGGCCCGAGCCACTCGCTCCACAGGTGTTTTCAATGAATAGCAGCCGCAGAAAACTGACATAACAGTTGTTTGCAGCGCCACTAGGGATCCCGACCGGAGTGTATACCATGAGCGTATACACCTGGTGTAAACTACCCACAGCAACCAATCACAGCTCCTCTTATATTTTACCAGAGCTGAAAGCTGAGCTGTGATTGGTTGCTGTGGGCAGTTTACACCAGGTGTATATTTACACCCTTTCATAAATCTCCCCCCATGTGTATACACTCCGGCCAGGATTCCATAGGCGGCAACGGCACGTATATTTTAGTATTAATCAGGGCCATAGTTATACGAAAATATACGTTGTGTGAACATAGCCATAATCTGATAGTAAAAGTGGGAATGGTTTAAAATGATTACTCATCCATATTCTTTACTGATTTGTCTATGTAACCAATGTTTCTTCAGTAAAAATTATAGATCCGCAAAAATTACGGATGCTCCTATAGACTTTGATGAGACAGCCTTGAGCCCTATCAATGGGCGGATTTGCAATTATGGATAAAACTATGAGATGTGTAAATGTAGCCGTAGTCCAACATAATATTCAGGATCTAATAAATGGATCTTGTTACATTTACACAACTTTTGTCAGATTGTATTTATGAATTTAGTGGCTTCATTTGTTCCAGAAAGCACATGTAGCATGAATGTGTAGGTAAAGACTAAAGCATCTAGGTTGGTGTCGAATTTACTTCAATAACAGGGCTGGCTTCAATAAAACACACCTACGTACTGTACATTTCATCAGACATGTAAATTCATGTCCTTCCACAAGACAAAGTGTTCTTAGGCAATGTCATCATACAGAAAATATTTGCCACCCCTTAAAACTGATCAATGTTTTCCTGGACTAAATAATTCTCTCCCCTTATCTGGTTAATATACGAGTCACATAGGTGTGCTAGTACTGTAGTTAGAAAGGGATCTCCCTAATTTCAAAGGCTACCTCTCATTCTGTGGAGGTGAGATACAAGTTCACACTGTTGGGAACTCCGTAGTCTGCTGCTAACGTGAGCGGTATACAGAATTGCAGTATGTCCCATATTATTTTTCAGATAGTTACTTCTAAGAAACTATTCTGAGTTCTTTCAATACTGTAAATAATACTATGGCAAAAGAAAAACAAAGCAATTTGGATATCATATATCATATATTACAGGTGCAAAAAGCAGCAAACAAAAAAAATGGCGTTGTTAAAAGAGAAGTTCTGTGATTACTAAAATGTAGCAGCTTGCAGAGACAGGGGGGCAATTGATTGCAAGTAGGAACTTACCTCTCCCTGTGCCCACGTTGAGTGGTGGGACCGGATTTAAGGCCCCCGCCGGGTTTCGGAATCTCTGATGCTGACACGCCATGACCCGGCTGACCTGGCCGCTCCAGTCACTGATTGGTTGAGTGGAGAGTCCATGAGCTGGGACAGGCATTTTCGGGTGGAGGTCCAGAGGACGGCCTTCAGGTGGGTATCCCAAGGATGGACCTGCCACTCACCGCAGGCACAGGGAGAGGTAAGTTCCTACTTGTTTTTTTTTTAACAATTCTTTATTAAAATTATCTTTCATCTCATCAAATATAAAGCAATATTTACAATTTCTAGTACAAAAACATACTGTCCCATCAACAATTTCCAAAGAAATACATGTAGTATTCATATGGGCCTTTTCTAACTTTTGTATGCATAAAAAAAGGAAAGAACTGTCATTGTTAAGAAAAAAGAGATTATAAGGGCCACATCTGGCGAAAGAAAAGAAAGATTAGTTTTCCCATAAACCTTATTCAGTATAGTTAGACCTTAATTTTTGAAACATACAGTATATTTAAATAATAGAAACCTAATAAAAAGATAAAAATTAGAAATGCAAGAAAAAGAAGAGAAAAAAAAACACACAAAAAAGAAAAATAAGGGGAAAAAAAGGAGAGGAAAAGAGAAAAGAGAGAAGTTAGTAGAGGTCAGTAGTGTAGTGGACATTAATATTTCCCTTAATGGGCAGATATTATCTTTATCCAATCTCATTTCTAGATCTATAGATTTCCCAAGGGGCCCGGATCATTTATTGCCTAGGATAAGTATGTGTTATTAAACTAAGTAAGGACTTCTCCTTTAAAAAAAAACAATATATTGCATGTACTTAAAGGGAATCTGTCAGCTCCTTTTCGGCTTCTGAGGTGCTGACATTGTGAGGAAGGTGTGTGTGTGTTAGTGTGTGTATTACCTTTCTTTTTCTGGTAGCTGCTGTACTTTTTCCATAATCTGTTCTATAACTTGCGGCACAAGTGCCAAAGAGGAGTCTTGGTGCCGCACTTCGTCGCGCCTCAAACTCCCTTTTACTCCCAGCTTCACCTGAATATTCATTGGTGGCTGGCGGCGGCCTTCCTGGCAACGTCATCTGGCTGCAAAGGCTCCGCGCACACTTGTCAGTTTGCGCATGCTCCCTGGATCTGTGCGGCGCGCATGCTCCTGACGAACAATTCGCTCATGCGCCGTAGAGCATCAGAGCAATGCAGGCGCACTGTGCGCATCAACTGAGGGCGTAGGCTCCAGCCCTCAGTGCGACTGAGCCTCTACGGCGCATGTGCGAATTGTTCGTCGGGAGCCAGGGCTCATGTGCGAACTGACAAGTGTGCGCGGGGCCTTTGCCGTCAGATTAAGTCGCCAGGAAGGCTGCAACCAGCCTCCAATGAATATTCAGGTGAAGCTGGGAGGAGGTAGTTGGAGGTGGGACGAAGGGCTGCATGAACACGGCACAAAGACTCCTCTTTGGCACTTGTGCCGCAAGTTACAGAACAGATTATGGAAAAAGTACAGCAGCTACCAGAAAAAGAAAGGTAATTCACACACTAACACACACACACCTTCCTCACAATGTCAGCACCTCAGAAGCCAAAAAGGAGCTGACAGATTCCCTTTAACAAGATTTATGTAAAAAAGTATATCAATAAGGCACGGGCTACAGGGAACATGACACTGAATTTCAATGTTGCTCTAATGAAACTGCAACTAATTTTATTAAATGTGTTCAGAAATCTAGCAGGTTTGGATTTCTGTTGACTGTAGTCATCAGAATAAACATAACTTTATTGTCAGATCATAAAGGAGGGACAGTACAAGAGTCCAAACCTTAAGGCTATATTCCCAATATGGAATTGTGCCATCATTGCCGTAGGGCAGGGGGTGGTAAAAACATAGTAATCAAGTGATACTTACCCATCCCCGTGTCCCTGCAGCTTCCGCCATCCTGTGTTGTCATTATCTGGCAGGAACTACCCACTCAGTCAGTGACTGCAGAGGTGTCCCATATCAGTCACTGATTGGCTGAGCGGGCATTTATGAGCCGGGTTGTGATGTCACAGACCAGGGGGGAACAGTGAGTGCTGGGGCACAGGGACAAGTAAGTATCTCTAGATTGTTATGTTCCCACCACCCCCTGCGTACCATGATTTTTTATATTTACCCGGAGTTCCCCTTTATTTGTAGTAATTAATAATTTCATTGCAGTAATTAATCATTGCAATGACTGTAATAAAACTGCGATTTTAATGAAATTGTGGCAAAAATATCACAATTTTAACAGGATAAAATGCCAAAATAGCATCAAAATCGTGGCAAAAAAGCATTATTAACAAAAAGTAAACACCATGGGGCAGTTTTTTAACGCCAGCCTTACAAATGTCCCCGCAGCTCCAGAGCTCAGAGGATTTATTTAGAGTCACATTGCCTCTACAAAAATCCTGTGCGCACTGAGCCCGTCCGTGCGCACAAAGTGAAACCAACGCCAGCAGAAAATGAGCAATGAAAAAAAAGAAATCGACTGTAATTTTTATTGAAAATAAAACAATATGTGAACAGATGAAAAAAAAGCAACGTATGTATTTTGCAAAACCACATGGTAAATATTAAGCATGTTTATTATTTGGACAGTTGTAATCAAATATGGCCCTTTTTCTATACGGTGTGTGCACTGCCAGCCAATATCCTATTGACTTCAAAGAAGCGCATTATTATATTGAAAATACAGATGCATTTTACCTTTATTTTACAGTGTGAACATAGTCTTAGACTGGAAGTGCCTATTAATATTTCATATCCACAATTACAAAAAGGTAATAAAAATAGTTTTTTTTTTTTAAATTATACTTCTAAAAAGCATAGCAAACATTTAACCCTTTATGGCCCATGATGTAACTGTACATCATGGCAGGGGTTCAGAGAGAGAGGTCATGCCGTGACCGAGCTCTGAACTGTGCTGCTTCTGGGTGCTATCAGAAGGCAGGGACAGCTGCTATTTGCCAGCAGGTGCTGATTGCTGTGTCAGTTAATTAATCTTTTAAATGCGGTTAAAAGTGCATCCCTGATGGTCTAGTGGCGGGACCCCCCATCCCATGTGCCATGCGAGAGGGCAAACCTTCCTACTTGCTGGGCCTCAACAACGCTGATCCCAGCTCGGTAATGGTTTACTATGGGCTTCAGCAGCCCATAGTAATCAAGCACTGATTGCAGAGATCAATGCAGTAAATATGCACTGCATTGATCCCTTTGAGCAATCAGTGTATTGCTCATAGAAGTCCCCTAGGGGGACAACACATTACTGTAAAAAAAAGTTTTCATTAATAAAAAAATCCCATAAGTTTAAATCACTTCCCTTTCCCATTTTATAAATAAACATAAATAAATAAAACAATAAACATATTTGCTATCGCCACATGGGGAATTACCCGAACTATTAAATTATGGCATTCCTGATCAAAACCGGAAAAATAATAAAAAGTGATCAAAAAGTCACATACTGTATACGCAGGCATGGTACCGATAGGAAGTACAGGTCATGGAGCAAAAATTACGTCTCAAATAGCCCAGTAGACCAAAAAATAACAGTGTTATAAGGATGGTAATAGAGCAATTTTAAACATTTTTTTTAACGGTTTTCTTTTTTTTTTTTTTTTTTAAAAGCAATAAAATAAAATAAAAGTTATACATAAGTTATATATAAAAATTGCATATCCTTGTAAATGTACTGACTTGAGGAACAGAGATAACATGTTAGTTTGCTTTCAATATTACCGCACAAATAATTTATTGTCCGGTTTTGCACTATAGTTTATGGAAAAATTAGGCCCGTCATTACAAAGTGCAATTGGTGTCGCAAAAAATAAGAGCTCATTTTGGTCTGTAAGTGAAAAAAATGCAAGCGCCTTTTAAAGAGGGAAAAGCAAAATTGGCCTGGTCATCAAAGGGTTAAGAAACATAAGGAACTTTTATTGTTTATATGTGTCATAATAAACATATCTGTTCACTCAAATGATGCATTGTACTTGTACTACTGCACTGCATATGGCAGTGAATTTGTTGTGAATACTGATGTAACATTAAGTGATCATAATACTAACCTTTAATGAGAAGCTATTAGAGATGAGGGAACCTGGAGCATGCTCGAGTCCATCCGAACCCGAACTTTCGGCATTTGATTAGCGGTGGCTGCTGAACTTGGATAAAGCCCTAAGGCTAAGTGGAAAACATGGATATAGTCATTGGCTGTATCCATGTTTTCCAGACAACCTTAGAGCTTTATCCAAGTTCAGCAGCCCCAGCTAATCAAATACCGATCGTTCGGGTTCGGATGGACTCGAACCCGAACCCGGTTGGCTCATCTCTAGAAGCCATTAAGTCATTTAGAGAGATTTATTAAAGCAAATGTACCACCAGTACATTGCTTTTTTGTTTTGTACATGAATAGACCGGTGCTGGCTCGGAGATACGCATGAATAGATGCGCAGGAAACAGGCCACAGTTCAAAAAAAGGACCCCAGCATCGGCATCTCCGCAATGGATCAGTCGTACATTTATTTTTAAAGGGAACCAATCAGCCCAATTGGGCTGATATGGTTCCCTGGAGCACTGTATACAGCTCCTGAGCGGCCCGCAACACGTACCGGCCGCGGCTGCAGTAGAAGCTTTATATGGCAGAAAAAGAAGTTTTATAACCCGGGTGTGTGGCAGGCAGAGTCGGTGCTGTAGTCATCTGGGCCCTGCCTGTGTCTAGTCACCGCTCTCTGTCTGTCAGCAGACTCCGCAGGATAATTGACAGTGTGTTGCCCTGCCGCAGCCACTGATTGGTCGGGCAGGAGAGCAGTACGCCGGGACCCGCGCAGCGAGGAGAGGTAATGTATACAGCGGAGTGGGAGCGGGAGACGGGCGGGAGCTGAAGGAGTTAAAGGGTCGGCAGAATTACATACACGCAGCGGTCGTTCAGACAGCTGCAAGTATGTAGTGAAAGTGATCTGCCAGGACCTGACAGACTCGCAGCATAATTTACGCTGCTAGTCCCTAGGTGTGAAGGCACCCTTATAGTAAGATTCTCTTTGTTGCCCACAACAACAACAACAACAAATCACCACTTATTTTACCAGAGCAATATGAAAAATTAAAACTGAGCTCTGGTAATTTGCTATGGGCCGCATGAATAATCTCCTCATTAGTGTTTATTACTTTATACAGTAACAATGACCTATATACCATAAAGATATTATAAGCATACAGTCACAATAATTCCTGTCTGCTGTCATGCCAAGATGATGAGAAAAATGAATGCACTTTGCTTTTATAATGTCTGTCCGGATGTGGTAAAAATCCCTGTAAATAAGCCTAGGATATAAGCTCCAGGCTATCAGAACTTAGCCTAGGTGGTCATATTGTCTTCGACCTTGCAAAAATGTTTGATCCCACAGAAACAGATGGTTACGAATACTTGACTGTAAGCACTTTAGTCCCACGCTGATTCACTCATCAGTATTAATATCCGTATCGATTCTGTTGATCTCGGCTTCAGTAGTTATGGTCTCGCTCTCTTGTGATTCTAGAATTGTCCTTTCTAATTTGGATGGTTTGCGTTCACCGCTGTCGCAGCATTTAGAGTCCCTTTGTAAATAACTTTTCTGGCTTTCAGAGAGCATCTTCTCTTTGCACTTCTTTCCCACCAGATATGCAGCCTCCATGAGGTTCAGGAGAACACATACGGCAGAACTTATTATCATGAAAAGGGTGAATATATTTTTCTCCGATGGTCGGGATATGAAGCAATCCACCGTATTGGGGCATGGAGGAAGCGTACATTTTACTACTCGAGGAAGGAAGAAATTTTCATAGAGCCGATTAAACACATAAATAAAAACTGAGTCCACAACGGCTTTAACAAGAAGGCTGATGAGATAGGTCCACCAAAGGCCACCTCTCTTTTTCCCAATATCTTTGTAAAGCTTGCCGCAGTTCTCTCCCATCCTCTCTCTACGCTTCCTCTCTCTATTTTCTCTGTATGCCACATGCATTACAACGAGAAGAGAAGGACAAGTAACCAAGATGAGCTGCAAAGCCCACAGACGGATGTGGGAGACGGGGAAATAATGGTCGTAGCAGACATTGCTGCATCCAGGCTGCCGAGTGTTACAGTCAAAGTCTTTTTGGTCATCGCCCCAAACCCGAGTTGCCGTCACTCCATATACAAGGATTCTAAAGATGAAAACAATGGATAGCCAAACCCGGCCAAATTCGGTGGAGAATTTATTAACACCTGTCAGTAGAGCTTCATATACTCCCCAGTTCATTTCAGCTCTTCTGCATTCACTGGAAGAGAAAAGACATTCTGTTTAGAAACATTTTTTTTATTCTTGTTCAAAAAATTTTTTTTTACTCATGGCTTTTATGGAGGATTGTAAATGTACACATTGTCACAAGGAAACCATAGAGACTTACAACTCTTACAAGTGTATTCTTGATGCTACATTATGTCCTAACTGGTAATACTAGAACATAAAGTAAGGCTGCACATGTTCTGGGAAGTTGTCCGTGATCATGGACAATTTTATAGCTCATCGCTTCCTATTGGGCTATTCACACATTTCATTTTTTGACGAATCTGCAATCCATTCTGTGAATAAATAGCACACGTCATAACTTGTCTGACATCACGACACAGATTTCCCCATAGATTAATAAAACATATTGAATCAAATTACCCCATAGAAGTCTATGAGAACCATGTTTTTCACGGATTGCACAGATCCGACATCCGTGTACATGCGTGCAATCGTGAAAAACATGGATGTGATATAATCAGTGTAATTTGAAAGATTTGAAACAGATACTTAAAAAACATGGACACAAACATAGATGCAAAACAGACACAAAATGGATGGTTTTTCACTGATAGCGGACTTCAGCTACGGACCTTGAAAATTACTGAACCTGTGAATGCAGTCTGAGGCTGGGTTCACACTACGTATATTTGAGGCTGTATGTTTGAGGCTGTATAGCAACCAAAACAAGGAGTGGATTGAAAACACAGAAAGGCTCTGTTCACACAATGTTGAAATTGAGTGGATGGCCGTCATTTAATGGCAAATATTTGCTGTTATTTTAAAACAACGGCTGTTGTATTGAAATAATGGAAGTTAATTACTGTTATATGGCGGCCATCCACTCAATTTCATCAGTGTGTGAACAGAGCCTTTCTGTGTTTTTAATCCACTCCTGGTTTTGGTTGCAATATGAGGACCACAATACTGACTGAAATATACTGACTGAAATATACATATACTGACTGAAATATACGTAGTGTGAACATAGCCTCAATATACATTGCCAGAATATACCAGGTAACACCCCCTTTGCCTCCGTATGGTGATAATATCGCCCCCATGCCCCATATAATAATAATAATGCCTCCATATAGCAATATTGCTCCCATATATTATTGATTAGTACCGAGCAAACTTGCCATTTCCAAATGCTTGGTATTTGACTCCCGGTGGCTGGCTCTATGCCAAGGGCTGCCAGGAAAAAATAGATACAGTCTATGTCCATGTTCACACAACGTTTTCTGTGACCGCTATTCATTGAACAGCGGCCGCAGAAAACCCTGTCAGTGCACACAGTGGAGCGAGCGGCTCCGACCATACGCTGCATAGTCGTTCCGTGACCCAGCCGGTCTCATACATCGTGTGGCTGCATCCATGTTTTCCATAACTCTCTGGAAAACATCGTGTGGCTGCATCCAACTTCTCCAACCACTAGGAGTCAAATGCTGAGTGTTCCGGGTCTGCTGAACCCAAATCTTCGGTGAATTGTAATAGTAATAATGTCTCCTATGCTTCCATACTGTAATAATGCCTCCTGTGCATCCATATAGCAATAATGTCCCTGAAGCCTCCATACGGTAATTTCCCCTGCACCCCCATACAGTAATAATGCCTCCTATGTGCGTTATACAGAAATAATGTCCTCCTGTATTCCCATACAATATACTGTACTCTTAGCCCCCCTTAGTAATGGTGCCCCCCCTGCCTCTATATAAAATTAATTCCCCCTTCCCATAGTAATATTATCCCCTTGTAATAATAATTTCCTAATATGGCAAGAAAGAAAAAAAAACAAAAACAAAACAAGAAAACTTTTATTTACCTCGCCCAGGCATTGACGATACATCAAGCAGCTGTTCTCTTTTCAGACCTCTAGCCTGTGAGACACAGATATGGGACCCCCTGGCAGGTGTAATGAGGTTATTGTGCCTGCTAGTTGCATCCCAGTGGCTTACAGCCGGGAGACCTGAAGTGCCTGCAGCCTGTGAGTGAATGGCAGAGCAGGGCACTGGTATTTCCTTGCTCTGCCATTCTACTTCACTGTAATTGTGTCCAGAGGATGGAAATATAGACCTTTGTCAAGCATCATACTTAAAGGGGTTGGCCAGCGAAAATCTTTTTCTTTCAAATCAACTAGTGTCAGAAAGTTATTTAGATTTGTAATTTACTTCTATTAAAAAATCTCAAGTCTTCCCATACTTATTAGCTGCTGTACGTCCTGCAGGACATGTTGTTTTATTTTCAGTCTGACACAGTGCTCTCTGCTGACATCTCAGGCCGAGACGGGAACTGTCCAGAGCAGGAGAGGTTTTCTATGGGGATTCATAGAAAACCGAGACAGAGTTCCTGTCTCGGCCAGAGATGTCAGCAGAAAGCACTATGTCAGACTGAAAATATAACAACATTTCCTGCAGGGCATACAGCAGCTAATAAGTATGGGAAGACTTTTTAATAGAAGTAAATTACAAACCTATATAACTTTCTGACACCAGTTGATTTGAAAGAAAAAGAATTTCGCTGGATAACCCCTTTAATGCTTGATAAAGGGCCGTGATTTAATAGACTGACCGAAACGCGTTGCGTAATAAACAGAATATTCAGTCACATTCTTGTGTGATGTTCCAATTGTGACTTTGCCGGTCTCCTGGACGTTCACCTGCGATGATTCTCACACGGATTTTCCTTTGGTTGCAGTCATCCTCTTTGGGATACATGCCATTGACACATGCTAATCATCAAGGAGGGAGAGGGGAAAGAGGGTGATGAAAACAAGCAGGTACCGTTTTTCTCTTTGCATCGTATGCTATATGAATATGTAGCCAATTAGTTATGCAAATCTGGGTTGACAGTTTCCCTTTAAATCCTCTCTTCTTTTTCTGTCAAACATTTCTCTAAAGCTTGATCATTATTAATCTTTGTATATATTGAGGGGAGACATCCCATTGAACTGCATAAGTTCGGAATCATGATTTGATGGGGCATGGGCTACAAATGCTCTTAGCAAGAACTTTAAAGCATCTTTGTACCGACAATCTGACCTCCCCAAACCGCTTGTACCTTCGCATAGCTGAGGGCTACCTTACCCTGCACCGATCTAACATGCTCTGAGAATCTCCTCCACATGGGACGGATAGTCTTGCCTATATAGTATTTGCCACAGTTACATATTAATGCATATACCACATATTGGCTCTTGCATGTCACAAAGTCCTTGACCACATGGACATTACCTCCTAAATTGATGGTATGTGGTATACGCGGTATATGCGGTATATACATTAATATGTAACTGTGGCAAATACTATATAGGCTAGACTATCCGTCCCATGTGGAGGAGATTCTCAGAACATGTTAGATCGGTACAGACAGGGAGAGGTAGCCCCCGCATGATCAGACATATTCAGCAGGAACGTGATGGTGATACTTCACAGTTACATTTTGCTGGATTGTGTATAGTCCCTCCCCCCCAAGGGTGGGGGCGATAGAAAGCGGCAGCTCTTACAAAAAGAAACAGAACTTATCATTAAATATGAATACTCGTAGCGATATAAATATTGCATGAATTTGCTAGATCTATGTATCTGTATATGCTAGCCAGTGTAAAAAGGTTTTTCTATTTAATATGTGTTTGTTTGTCTATTGTTTACATTGTTTGATAAAGTTTGAGCACATAAAAGGAAGTGACGTACCAGGGTTCGTCAAAGCAGCACTAGCTGCGAAACTGCGGTCACCCACCTTGTCTCCCCCGCTACCCCTGCGTTTAGCAATAAAAACCTGCTCTTACTTGGTAACTTGGGCCCTAAATTGCAGACCATTTTGGATGCCCAGAGTGGCCACTCATACAGGTTTATATGCATTACATTTACCCTGGCACTCCACGTATAAAGAGGTGTAAAGCCAAGAGGTCCGAAAGCAACATAACTTTCCTTCACGATAATAAGATCAACTGGAAATTGAAAAGCGATGCCCAAACATATAGAATAACGTCCGTAACTGTTGACAGTTTTTTTTCAAATAATGAACATGCTCATTACTTGCGACATAGTTTTTCAAAATTCTGCCTTTATTTTATCTATTTATTGTTTTATTTTCATTCAAAATTACGGGTATATTTAGCTTTTATCTTTGGTGTATGAACTTAGCTTTGCCATATTAGTGTCACTCTGAAACTCCCGGCATAACCCGGCATAGGCATCATGCTAGTTTGTTCTATATAATCTTTCTTCCTGATATGCCTTTGCCGCTTTCTTCTACAGTATAGTTTTATGTGATCATATTATCAATAAGTCAACATATTCTAGATAAGTGTTATCTAGGGGATATTCTTTGTCACTTTTACTTGTTGTATCATCTGTTTTTATACTTCTTATCCCTTGTCTTGTTATTGCTGTGAATGCCATAATAAGATGCATTTCAATAAATAAATTAATTAACAAAATGATTTGAGGACTGAATAACTCTATGGGGGACACATATGAACTGGTGTATCTGCAATTTTTTGGGCGCAGAGGGACGGAAAAATGTTAACAGAAACCTGTACCACTCTGAGTACCACTCTGAGCTGGCATAGATTTTACTATGTGCACACATGGAAAATGTCCGGTGCGCACAGTATTTATGTAGGGGCATGGCACCCCTTTATAAATCCTATTCACATGTCCACATTTTTTTGTCTTGGCATTTGCATTCCGCAAAAAGTTGTAGTACGGACCACAATTGCAGCACATTGCAGATGGCTGCAAATTTCAGGCAGCAAAAATATACTGACGTGTGAATGAGGCCTAAGGCTATGTTCACACTACGTAAGAGACCAGCCGTTCCGTGACCTGACCGGTCTCAGAAAAGATCATCCTGGCCAGGATGATCTTTAGCGCCACAGAGTTCGGATCCGTGCAAGCCTGCATCAGAACTCCTCACAGCACACTATAGAGCGTGCGGCCGGAACCGCTCGCTCCACAGTGTGCACTGACAGGGTTTTCTGACATGTTAGTTTTCTACGGCGCCGCTAGAGATCCCAGCCGGAGTGTATACTATGGGGGACATGTATCAAGGCAAAACTGCGTAACAACGGCCGTGATTCCCACGGAACTTACATTGTGTGAACATCTAAATCTGTATATCTTGTAGAAGAAACTTTGTGTTATGTCATCCAGTAGACTAGGTAATGTCAAATGCTTGCTATCTGTTATCATCTTTTTAGGTAGCCATTAAATGGTGTCTATTACTGAGGCTTTTCAATTTCTATCACTGCAGTTTTGTACTGCAATGGGCATATTCACATTCAGCTCATTTATTGTGCTTAAATTATCACAGCTGAAAAACAGTCCCGATGGAGTTGTTTCTGCAATATGTGTGTCAATATCTGCAAAGTTGGTTCAGACGGATGGAACAGTTGTAAGTATTTCTGCAAAAAATATGCCGCCTATAAATATATGCTTATAGCTGGCAATATTTCTCTGACTTGTTAAATGCATCGTATGCTTTGAACCTTGACTTTTCCAGAGCAAATTATCTAATATAAATTTACTTGCAATAAATATGCAGCTAAAGTCCAATAGCAGTTGGCACAAACACAGAGCAAAGCGGACATTGATGTTAAGGTAAGATACTACATGACAAACATGTTTCCAGATATATCCGTATACGCAGCGTATTTACTGGTGCGATACGCAGCAAATATGCAACAAATACGCAGCAGATCAGATCTAAATAACTGAACACAGCATCAAATCTGCACCATCAAATCTGCTGCAGATCTGCTGCATATTTGCTGCGTATCTGCTGCGTATACAGTGTGTGTTTTTGTACCCTTAACCCCTTAAGGACCAGGCCTAAAATGGCCTTAAGAACTGAGGCAAATTTTATGAATATGACCTGTGTCACTTTATTCATTAATAACTTGGGCTTTTACCTATCCGGCAGATTCTGAGATTGTTTTCTCGTGACATATTGTACTTTACATTTCTGGTAAATTGGAGTCGATACTTATAACGAATCTTTATGAAAAAAACCAAAATAACATGAAAAATTGTGAAAAATTGCATTTTTCCAACTTTGAAACTTTTCTGCTTATACAGAAAATGGTTATGCCACATAAATTATATATTAAATAGCATTAACAACATGTCTACTTTATGTTGGCGGCATTTATTAAGCTATCTTTCACTTTTTTTTTAGACAATAGAAAGCTTAAAACATTAGCAGCAAATTTCCAAATTTTCAAAATCAGATATTTTTAGGGACCTGTTCAGGTTCAAAGTGTATTTGAGGGGACTGTATGTTAGAAAGCCCCACAAAGCACCCCATTTCAGAAACTGCACCCCCCAAACTCTGCAAAAGCACATCCAGAAAGATTTTTTAACCCTTTAGGAGAGTCACAGAAATAAAAGCTAAGTGTGTAAGAAATTTGAAAATTTAAATTTTCTGTGCAGAGATTTTAATGTAATCCAATATCTTTCATAATCATATACCTATTACCAGAGAAATGCACCCCAATATTGATTACACCGTTTCTGCAGTTTATAGAAATACCCCATATGTGGCCCTATTGCGGTACATGATGCAACCACAAGCCTCAGATACAAAGGAGCGCCTAGTGAATTTCAATGGCTCCGTTATATTTGGTCATTTCTGACTGTACCCAGGGCCGTTTCCTGGCTTCATGCCGCCTGAGGCAAACCTGGGTTGAAGCCGCCCCCCCCCCCGGAAGGGCCCATGATTGCAAACACCCCAATCCCCCCCCCTCCCCCGCGCCGCTCAACACCACACTGTCACGCACCCCCCTCCCCCGGCACTTACCAGAGCGCAGGGCAACACTTCCTAGAGAGTGCAGCTGCGTAGCGCTGCGGCGGACGGCTGCGGCATGCGCACGCACGCAACCAACCAATCAGGGACAAGGCTGCTGGGTGACGTCAGGAAGAGAACCCGGTGGTATGTGGGGATGCCGGGGAGCGCGGGCGGCAAAATGTGTGAGTGGTGAGGCCGTGACTGTTGCTGTCATTTTAGCTAAGTTAAACTTAACTAAAATGACAGCGGTGAAGATCTTGCCGCCCCCTGCAGGGACTAAGAATCTGCCGCCTGAGGCGGAATACTCATTCCGCCTAATGGCAGAAGCGGCCCTGACTGTACCACTTCAGGTTGGCTGAGGCTCTGAGGTGCCAAAACATAAAAAATACCCCTAAAGGGACACCATTTAGAAAACTACACCCCTCGAGGAATGTAACAAGGGGTGCGGTGAGCATTCGGACCCCACAGGTGCTTCACAGATTTTCAGAACAATGTGGCGTGAAAAAAGAAAAATGTATTTGTTACACTAAAACGTTGTTCTAGCCTTTAATTTTTCATTTTCACAAAGGGATAAAAGCAATAAAAACCCCAAAACCGTGTAGCGCAGTTTCTCCTGAGTACGGAAATACCCCACATGTGGCGATAAAGTGCCAAGGGGGCGCAGGACGAGCCTCCAAAGGGAAGGAGCGCCAATTGGCCTTTGCAAGCTAGATTTTACTGGAATGGATTTCAAGGGTCATGTTGCATTTACAGAGCCCTCGTGCTGCCAAAACACTGAAAACCCCCCACAAGTGACCCCATTCTGGAAACTACACCCCTCATGGAACCTAACAAGGGGTGCAGTGAGCAAATGGACCCCACTGGTGACGGGCACAAATGTGGAACAATGTGACGTAAAAGGGAAAATTTTC
The DNA here is from genome assembly GCF_027789765.1 of Dendropsophus ebraccatus. NCBI lineage: Eukaryota > Metazoa > Chordata > Amphibia > Anura > Hylidae > Dendropsophus > Dendropsophus ebraccatus. The sequence goes on from NC_091458.1 coordinate 131,479,163, forward strand.
ATTTTATCACTTTCACGGCACAAATGTGCCCGTCATCAAGGGGTCCATATCCTCATTGCATCCCTTGTTAGATTCCTTATGGGGTGTAGTTTCCAGAATGGGGTCAATTGTGTGGGGTTTCTAGTGTTTTGGCAGCACGACAGCTCTGTAAATGCGACATGGCGTTTATCAACCATTCTAGCCAAATCCAGCCTCCAAAATCCAAATTGCGCTCCTTACCTTCGGAGGCTTGCCCTGCGCCCACATGGCGCAGGGCAAGGGCTCTACACATTTTGTGTGTTTTTTATCTTTTAACCCCTTGTGAAAATGAAAAAATCAAGGCTAGACTAACATTATAGTGTAAAAAATTTTATATTTCATTTTCACGCTACATTGTTCCACATTTGTGCCCGTCACCAGTGGGGTCCACATGCTTACTACACCCCTTCTTACATTCCTTGAGGGGTGTAGTTTCCATAATGGGGTCACTTGTGGGGGGTTTTCAACTGTCTTGGCAACACAGGGGCCTTTTAATTGCAACATGGCCCTTTTTTTAAATCTTTTAACCCCTTGTTAAAATGAAAGAATCAAGACAAGATCAATGATTTAGTATAAAAATATATATTTTTTTTTACTCTAACTGTTGGTCTAGCCTTGATTTTTTCCATTTCCACAAGGGGTTTAAAAAGGAAATGAATGCAAAACGTGTAGGGTAATTTCCCCTGAGTACGGAAATACCCTACATGTGGACATAATGTGCCATATGGGCACAGGGCAAGCCACCAAAGGGACAGAGCGCCATTTAGAGGCTGGAATGAAGGATGGAGGCCATGTCGCAATTAAAAAGCTCCTGTGCTGCCAGGACAGTAGAAACCCCCCACAAGTGACCGCATTCTGGAAACTACACCCCACAAGGAATCTAACAAGGGGTGCAGTCAGCATATGGACCCCACTGGTGACTGGCACATATGTAGAACATGAGGTGTGAAAATAAAAAAAACAATTTTTTTCATTTTCACGGCACAAATGTGTCCGTCACCAGGGGCCCATATCCCAGCTGCCCCCCTTGTTAGATTCCTTACGGGGTGTAGTTTCCAGAATGGGGTCACTTGTGGGGGGTTTCTACTGTCCTGGCCGCACAGGAGCTTTGTAATTGCATTATGGCAAGTCTCTAATGGGAATGGCGGCCATGCCTATTTAGCTGGGGAAAAGGGACAATTCTAATTTATTTGGGGGTATTAGGGCAATTATTAGTTTATAAGGTTGAAAAGGACAGGTGTCCATCAAATTCAACCTGTATTGATCCAGAGGAAGGCAAAAAACCCTCGTAAGGCAGACAACAGTAGCCTCATCACAGGGGAAAAATTCCTTCCTGACTCCATAATGGCGATCAGAATAATCCCTGGACCAACGTGACCCCTGAAATAGGAATAAGGGACAGAATTTAGAAAAGGTAGAACTCCAATGACGTGTGGTATGCCTTAAAGTGATCCAGTATGCAGAGGCCTGTTACGCCACACTCTGCACTTCTTCTAGGGTCTCCTGTTTTCCAGTGTGGGGGACGTCACTTGGAAAATGTTGTCCTGGTGCGATACGGGGTCCCTCATATCCAGAAGCGCTGGGTCCGCTCCATGGCTGCTAAATATTAGGGCTTTATTACTGCTTCTGATATTTTCAGATCGTGCCGCAAGCTACAGTAGCTTGGGCAGCGAGGGACCGGAAGAGGGGGTGCTGGTATAAAAGTTATTCCCGTACAGGTGGTAACCTTTATCCAGCAGTGGGAAGATCAGGTCCCAAACGATCTTCCCACTAACTCCGAGGATGATGGGGGGGGGGGGGCATCTGGGGGCTGGATTCGGGTGTCTCTTCCTTCATACACTCTAAGGCTGGGTTCACACTATGTATATTTGAGGCTGTATTTGGTCCTTATGTCAGGTCCTCATAGCAACCAAAACCAGGAGTGGATTGAAAACACAGAAAGGATCTGTTCAAACAATGTTGAAATTGAGTGGATGGCCGCCATATAACAGTAAATAACTTCCATTATTTCAATACAACAGCCGTTGTTTTAAAATATCAGCACATATTTGCCATTAAATGACGGCCATCCACTCAATTACAACATTATGTGAACAGAGCCTTTCTGTGTTTTCAATCCACTCCTTGTTTTGGTTGCTATACAGCCTCAAACATACTGCGTTCACACTACGTATATTTCAGTCAGTATTGCAACCAAAACCAGGAGTGGATTAAAAACACAGAAAGGATCTGTTCACACTATGTTGAAATTGAGTGGATGGCCGCCATATAACAGTAAATAACTGCCATTATTTCAATATAACAGCCGTTGTTCTAAAATAACAGCAAATATTTGCCATTAAATGGCAGCCATCCACTCAATTTCAACATAGTGTGAGCAGATCCTTTCTGTGTTTTTAATCCACTCCTGATTTTGGTTGAAATACTGACTGAAATATACTGACCGAAATATACATATACTGACTGAAATATACATAGTGTGAACGCAGCCGGGGCCCGGGGCTATGTTCACACTATGTATCTGTGCGGCTGTATTGCGGGCTGTAAATCATCGGCCGTATTTTTCCGGTTCATGCGTACGCTGGAAAGTATAAGATATACGGCTGCACAGTGCACACTATGTATGAGCCTACGGCCCGATCGTAAACGGACCCGTAAAAAATGAACAAGACCATTGTTTGCGGCTGGAACTGTGCAAATTCACGGCCGTGGATTGACAGGCGGTCCGTACGGAGTACTTAAAAAATAGCCGGCAATAATGCCGAATGCCGATGCCTCTAATAGTTAATATATTAAATTAATAAAACACATTTTCTTTGTAATAAAGTCCCTTTCGTTGTTCAATAATTTAATTCTAACAAATCCATCATTGTGCAATTAAATAAACTGTTAAAATAAATATATATATAAATAAATGTATATTTATATATATATTTATTTTGTGACAGTATATTTAATTGCACAATGATGGATTCGTTAGAATTAAATTATTGAACAACGAAACTGATTTTATTACAACAAAAATGTGTTTTATTAATTAAATATTAATTAGTACAGGAAGCTCCATTAAGCTGTTAATTCATATTCCCGGTAAATAGAGCATTCTGTACTAATCAACACTTTACTTTAATTAAAACATCAAATGTTTCTTCTAATTATGTTATCACAATAGCTGATTGGCTGATCGTCTGAGAGCACATATACAGAGCCGGTCCGCAGTACAGTCACTTCATTGTGCTGCGGACCAGCGAAGAGGACACAATGGGACATCGGATGGTGAGTATAAAGATCTCCCCACCCCCTCCCCAGCACTGCACCCATCCCAGTAAGGAAGGGGGGTCACTTAACCCCTTCCTTGCTGGGATGGGTGCAGTCTGACATCAGTCCGGCCCCCAAGGGGTTAAGGGGGATGCAATACATTCTCCCTTAACCCCTTGGGGGCCAGACTGTAAGCAGCGATCTGTAAAGATGCTGCATACTGTAAGGTGCACAACACCGCTCACAATGATGGGTGTTGTGCTCCTGTTTGTGTTTTTTTTGTGTGTTTCTCCCTTTTTGTTTTTCAGATATTGGTATCCTGTGGATTACGTCGGATTCCATGGACTACGACGATGACCAGCGGTTGTTTGGTGTTTTTTTAAATAAAATGGTCAATGAGGGGTGTGGGGGTGTTTTTATTTGAATAAAAATTTTTTTTTTACTTGCGTCTTGTCTTTATTTCTTTACTTTATAGACTTTGTAGTGGAAGCCGTCTAATAGACGGAATCCATTACTAAGTCGGGGCCTAGTGTTAGCCGGTATAAAATGGCTAACACTAACCCCCCATTATTACCCCAGTACCCAATGCCACCAGTGGTACTGGGAAGAGCCGGGTGCCAGTGGTCCCGGAGCGTCACAATTGGCTTCCACTACTAAGTCTATAAAGTAAAGAAATAAAGACAAGACACAAGTGAAAACATTTTTTTTATTCAAATAAAAACACCCCCACACCCCTCATTGACCATTTTATTAAAAAAACACCAAACAACCGCTGATCATCGTCGTAGTCCATGGAATCCAACGTAATCCACAGGATACCGATATCTGAAAAACAAAAAGTGAGAAACACACAAAAAACACACAAACAGGAACACAACACCGATCATTGTGAGCGGTGTTGTGCACCTTACAGTATGCAGCATCTTTACAGATCGCTGCTTACAGTCTGGCCCCCAAGGGGTTAAGGGAGGATGTATTGCATCCCCCTTAACCCCTTGGGGGCCAGACTGATGTCAGACTGCACCCATCCCAGCAAGGAAGGAGTTAAGTGACCCCCCTTCCTTACTGGGATGGGTGCAGTGCTGGGGAGAGGGTGGGGAGATCTTTATACTCACCCCGATGTGTCCTCTTCGCTGGTCCGCAGCACAATGAAGTCACTGTACTGCGGACCGGCTCTTTATATGTGCGCTCAGCCGATCAGCCAATCAGCTGAACGCACATATAATTCAAAATGTTTCTTCTAATAATGCTATTGTGATAACATAATTAGAAGAAACATTTGATGTTTTAATTAAAGTAAAGTGTTGATTAGTACAGAATGCTCTATTTACCGGGAATATGAATTAACGGCTTTCTGGAGCTTCCTGTACTAATTAATATTTAATTAATAAAACACATTTTTGTTGTAATAAAATCAGTTTCGTTGTTCAATAATTTAATTTAAATGAATCCATCATTGTGCAATTAAATATACTGTCAAAAAATAAATATATATATAAATATACATTTATTTATATATATATTTATTTTAACAGTATATTTAATTGCAAAATGATGGATTCGTTTAAATTTAATTATTGAACAATGAAAGGGACTTTATTACAACGAAAATGTGTTTTATTAATTAAATATATTAACCATGAGAGGCATCGGCATTACTGCAGAGGATCGCAAACCCCGGTAATAGCGATTCATGTAAACTGTTTCCCTGCTTTCCCAGATGCATCCAGAGGTGTTTGCATCACTTTCTAAAGATTTCATTTGTTATTTTTAGTTGAACCAGATTTCCAAGTAAATGACCGTATGTTTTCAGCCGCATGTCTATTTTTTCCCACGGCCGTAGTTTCAGCCGCACATTTCCAGCCACGTAAAAACTACAGCCGCACAGATACATAGTGTGAACATACCCTTAGGGTACATGTACACTGTGGAATGGCGAAGGATAACCCTTGTGCATTCCGCAGCTGGCACCCACCGGCGGACTGATGCAGGCGTGTGTCTCCGCACATGTCATAGACTCCATTCTATGTACAGGCGGATTTCGCCCTCCGTCCAAAGAATGAATGTGTTCATTCTTTGGATGGACGATGGAATCCGCCCGTGCATAGAATGGAGTCTATGACATGTGCGGAGACGTGCGCGCCCGCATCAGTCCGCCGGCGCGTGCCAGCTGCGAAATGTACAAAGGGTTATCCTTCGCCATTCCGCAGTGTGCACGTACCCTTGATCTGTAAGTGTACCCTGTGGTACTCTCAGAGTTTGTAGAATTTCACGCCATACCGTCATTTCTTACTGGGACGGTACTGGCGGAAAAGACGTGTATGGGGCAGCGTACGCTACTCTACCCCCAGACACGTCACTGGATGATGAGGATGAGGATGAATGGAGGAAAAAAGGATCCCCCCATTCATCCTTACTGGCTGTTTTGGTGTCGGAGGCAATAATAACGTATGCTTCCGATGCCGAAATCACCCTGGGGGTCATTTTTATATGGGGATTGGTATTTGGGGTATGCAGATGTGTAGTGGTGTAGTGTAAAACTTTATTCCGTGTAGTGTAATGGTATTTTTTACATGGTTTTTTACCATTAAGTATAAAAGAAAAAAACTACGCCAAGAAAGGAGTTGCCGATAAATGCCGCACTTATGTGCGGCACTTATAAGCAGACCGTGGCTGTAGGATATAGGAAAAAAACACCCTACGCCAAAACGGAGGAGTTGCTGATCAGCGGCGCACTTACGTGCGATGTTGATCAGCACTCAGCGGCGATAGGGTGCGGAAAATAAAATAAAAATTTTTTGGAAAAAACAAACAAACAACTTTCTTCAACTCTATAGCTACTGATATGTGTATTATATACACTTATCAGCCGCTAGGGGGCAGTAGAACGCAAATTCCGAAAAAGGCCGAAGTTTGACAATGCTGGAGCCGATGATTGCCGAAGGGGACCGCCGGAAAAAGCCGAAGAGGACGATGCGAGAAGAGGACGCCGCAGACCCGGAAGACGCAATTGGGACCCGGAAGACGCGATCGGGACGCTGGATCAGGTGAGTATGGGTCAATACCTGCTGTGGACACCTCAGCTACCTAGCTGAGGTGTCCACAGCAGGTATTTAACCCTTTCTTGGGGTACTTATATTGGCGTGATCGCGGCGATCGGGACCTGGCACCGTGGCCACCATTACTTTTAACAGTAATGGCGGTTGGTGCCGTTCTCGGACAGCACCGACCGCCATTGCTCTCCGGGCCATCGGGTCACCGATGACCTGGAAAGCTGCAGATCGCCGCTATTGGCTGATCTGAACTGATCAGCCAATAGCGCCGATCGTCAGCACGGGGGGGGGGGGGGGGTTAATCACCTCCCGTGCCGACAAGCAGGGATGGCCTGCTATGCATTATAGCAGGCCATCCTCCCCGATCGCTGCGTGTACACACGCTGAAACCGCGGGCGTAAAAGTATGCCCATTTGCGTTAAGGCACGGGTTTTGGGGGAGTACACTTACGCCCGCGGTCGTTAAGGGGTTAAGAACAGTTTTATTAGAGATGAGCGCGCATGGTCGTCTGAGCTTGGTACTCGTTCGAGTATTAGGGCACTCGATGGTACTCGTTGCTCGGACGAGCATCTCACGATACTTGAGGCAAATGGCATCTTCCTCTTCCTGCATGTTTGGTGGCTTTTTTTTCAGCCAATCCTCATGTAGAAGAGTTTTTTGGAGCTCATAGCATCATGTGGGAACCCTACATGTCGATAGCACCGATTGGCTGGCCAGATGAGATGACCTGGGCATATAAGAATCAGGTCCTGCGGTGCTTGCGTCAGACGCAGGCTGGGAGAGATTAGGGAGAGAGCTGCTGTCTGTCAGGGAGAGTGTTAGGCAGGGAATTAGTGTGCGGTTAGGCTCCACTCATGACCCCATGTTCCCACATTTATCATGAAAATACAGTAGTGAAGAGGTGAAGGTTTCCAGCACTCCATATAATTATAAAAGCGATCCTTTATTTCATGTCAAATAAATTTAAAACTCCACACAGGAGACCTGTTCACAACTCTTGCGTGGAGTTTTACATTTATTTGACATGAAATAAAGGATTGCTTTTATAATTATATGGAGTGCTGAAAACCTTCACCTCTTCACTACCATTTGGACATTCTAGTCACCGCTCTCTCCCTGTCAGCGCACTCGGCAGGGATGAGTGACCGGCAGAGAGGCCAGTTACTGGCACCTCTGCCTGTCCATCATCCCCGCCAAGCCCGCTGACAGGGAGAGAGCGGTGACTAGACACGGACGGGGAGCTACCTGCCCAGATGACTACCTGCCCTTCTCTCCCTGCCGCGCAGGGGGTTTAATCTTAATTTTCTCCGGTATAAAGCTGCTGCAGCCATAGCCGGTACGTGCTACGAGCTGCACAGGAGCTTTATACAGTACAGTGCTCCAGAGAACCAAATCAGCCCAATTGGGCTAAGTAGTTCCCTTTAAGTGAATGGGGACAAATTGCAGTATCACACATGACGTGTGCTCAGTTATTAGTTTTCCTGGTAAGTGACTACTTCCAGGAATTTCACTTTTGATATCAGAAATAACTGTGGTAGGTACTAACTTGTGTTGCTTAACTTTATAAGAAGAATAAAGAATAAGGGCCCTATTCACGGAGTGATAATTGGGCAAATTTGGCCAATTATTGCTCTGTGTAATTGAGAGAAATTAGCCGATGAAATCATGGGCTGATCATTTCTTTATGCCCATACCTAAAATCATCGGCTGCTGACCGCACATCGCTATGTGTAACAGTGGTGCGTGGCCGATGGTTGATGATTGCCCAAACAGTTTACATTACCTGTCCATGCTCCTGGTCTTCTCCTGCACACTGTATCCATCCCAGCACCACATGCTGTGGCTTCAGAGTGGCCTGTCTTAGCTGACAGGCTGTACAGCCAATCAGTGGCTTGGACCGCTGTGAGCAGTGATTGGCTGAGCAGCCTGTCAACTCAGACAAACCACTCTGAAGCTGTAGTGTGCTGTGTCAGGACGGAAAGAGAGCACAGGAGAAGGCCTGGAGCATGGACAGGTGTAGTATTTACTGTTTGAGCTAGGGCTGCATGGACATTGCTAACAATGTTTGTGCAGCCCTTGCCAAACGATTATCGGGCCGTATAATAGGCCCAGTAAATGAACGTTGATCTAGCAGACAGGCGCTCGTTTACAGTATTGATCGGGCCTTCATTGGTCTGTGTAATAAGATCAGGGCAGACCTGACAAAAGTTATAGGCAGCACTCACTAGTTTTTTCTTTTCCTTTATTTCAGTTTATCAGCCTGATTCTGCCAACAGCATTTCATGGGGTTAATGGTGTTTATTCACCTTAGAAAGGTATCCCCTATCCACATTATAATGGATAATGAGATAATTGAGAGGAGCTCCCATTTGTGATCTCCCATTTGAATTGACTGGCAGGTCAGACAAACATGCCGCCACTCTCTTTATTCTGGGAGCTGAGGAAACAGCTATAGTCGTAGGGAACATATGAAGCAGCGGGATGCTTGTGCAACCCGTCAGTCAATTCTAACAGGAAATTCAGATCCCCACATTGAAGGGGGCTCCACACAGTCATCAAGTCATGCCCTATCCTTTGGCTAAGAGATAACTTTGTAAGGTGGAAAAACCCATCTGAGCAAGTAGCTGAACTTTTATATTCTAATGGATGAGTGTTGTCCCTGTTCTCAAGATTGCTGGAAGTCCCCCCCCCCACATATCATTATCTAGTTTTAACTTTCTAAAATGGGATCCCCTTTAACAACATGCTTTTCCACGGGTGGGTGGATATAGTAGTCTATCCTCTATATATGATTACGATGCTGATTTACTAAATACACTTGCGTCGGCAATTTTATTTCATAAGTGATAAAATAGTTTATTCCACACTTATGATTGTGATACTCACTCACTGAATGCACCTATATTATTGGTATGATATGATCAGCTTCACCTGCGCATGACCTGGGGGTCCCCTATATTGTGTGGGTCCCACCTTGTTTCTCCCTTTCTGGGAATTTTAATTGTTTTTAAGTGTGCAGGGATTTCTTTGCCAGTTTTTGTGTCATCATGTGTATTTTTGGGTAATAATTAATAAACATATTTTTGTATTATTTCTAACTTCGGAGTGCTCCTTTATATGACATATCCCTGGTTCTTTTGTGGTGTTGGGCATATTCTGGTATATTTTAGAAAGCAACCTCTTTTTTCATTATTTGGTAGTACATGCGCCAATTTTCTTGTTTGGTTTCCACAGGTGGGTGACATCACCATGTCCCTGTGGTGATTAGTGGGGTTACTCACTATATAGTAAAAAGCCTGGTATACCCTAATCACTCATAACATTAAACTCACCTGTGTAATATTGTCCCCTTTGTGCTTAAAAAACAGTTCTGACCTATGAAGGCATGGGCTTCACAAGTCCTTAGAGGTTTCTTGTGCTATTGGACACCAATATGTTACCAGCACATCCTACAAGTCCAGTAAATTGCATGGTAGGTCTCAGTTGGTTGGACTTGTTTTTCCAGTATCAAAATTTCTGGAATTTGGAGGCCAAATCAAAAGCTTGAGCTCTTTGTCACATTCCTCAAACCATTCCTGGAGACTAGTGCTATAAGAGGACACTGCTGCCATTAAGGGGTGTACTTGGTCTGTAGCTCCCCCCATCTAAATGTTATGTGTCAAAGTAACATCTCCATGAATGCCAGGATCCTGCTGAATAGCTTGACGTAGAAGTCCTGACTTGTACTGTCAAATGATATTATTGCAGACATATGCAATAATCACTATCTTAGTGTCAATTTCACCGTAAAATATGTGTCAGCAAATATTTGCAATTCATTTTTTTTCTTTCTACATACTGAAAGTTTATTTTCTCTAGTTTTGACTTGAATGTTTCTCCCGACCATCATTCAAACTTGAACATAGCTCATGGGGAACATTACACTTCCTTTGCCAGCTTGCTTTTTTCAAAGTATATCCTAGGCCGTCTTAAACCCAGTTGGGCAACGATAGAAGCTGCCAAGCTGCCAAGCTGCCAAGTATAACATTACACCCTATTCAGAGTGGGCCAAAAAACTCTCAGGGCAAAATTCTGCACTACTCCCGAGAAACTTTGAAAACAAAATGCTGAAACCTACATAGGGCAGACCTGACAAAACATAGCAGACAACACTAACTTACTATCCACAATCCATATAAAACAATATAGCAGAGATTGACTGGACACGACAGAAACACCAGATTGCTCATAATAGCAAATAATAATAAAGTAATACAGACAACACTGACACCAGCAAATGACCCTTCATATACACAGAGGAATCACCTCAAATCAGACACAACATAGGTCCATACTTCAGCAAAACATCTGCCAGCAACTCATTAAACTTCACAGGAGAATAACCCATCCCCATTTCCCCACAGTGCTGCATCACAGGCTCCCAGACCGCCGCCAGGCTCCAGTTTTTCCTGATTTCGGGGGTTGTAATGACCCGGTGGGAAAAGCCCACTCTGCCAGTCAGTGACTGCAGCGCTGTTCCACCCCAGTCACTGACTGGTTGAGCAGGACATTCCCCTACCGCGTCGTGCAGTAAAGCAGCGCTGCAAGGGCATGGGGAGGGGTAAGTATACATTCTTTATTATGTTCTCACACCCCTGCCTTCTGCAGATTCTTCACTTCTCCTTTTTTCTTTGAAGCAGAAGAAGAATTTCTGCCCCGCATAAACGCAAGATAAGGTTCTGATTCTGATGTGCCCATTGTAGATACTAAGTAGTGGAAATTGGTCAGCATGGGCACTTTGACTAGTCTTCAGATAACCGGCTCCATTTTCAGCAATCTACATGCACTTTTTGTTCTCATACTTGTCTATCATAGTCAGCAGTATATACTACAGTCATTTTTACTTCTGTAAGATCAAACCAGACAAACTAGCCTTTGCTTCTCATGTGCATTGCTGAGCCTTTGTCACCTATGACCCAATGGTTCTCGTTCTTTGTTTGGTTCACTTTTAGCATTGTAGGTACTAACTACTACTTGTCAGGGACACCTCCCAAGAACAATTGCTATTTTGGAGATGTCTTGACACAGTGATCTAGATATCACAATTGTGACTAAAAGTCACCCAGATCCTTCCAACTGCCCATGTTTCCAACTTCCAACACACAAACTCCAATGTTCACATGTCCTCTTATAATAGTAACCATTGTCATTGTAACAAAATAACACAATAATAAGCAATTATCATCAGTCATCATTGTTTTAATATTATGGCTGATCAATGTTTATTTGTACATGGTTATTTCTCCACCCGTTGCATTTCTAAGAGAAAGACGGTAGGGCAGTCCTGTACTGAAACATTGATCAACAGAAAAAAAGATATGTTTTAGTCTAACTATACCAGTAAAGTGTTTGTCCCTTTACAAATTGTTTTTATAAAGTGCTATGGAATCTGTTGGCGCTATATAAATAAACAATATTATTATTATAATTATTATTATTAATGCGTGTCTGACTTCTTAAATTGTCCGCTAATGTATGTAGCAGGTGGTACACAGTAAAAGCCTGTTTTAAGAGATTAGGATTATTATTTCTCATATTAATTCTCATATCTGATTGTTCAAGATGTTTACTATTAGTAAAAAATTATATATATATATATATATATATATATATATATACACACACACATATATACTAGATAGATAGATAATTTTATATAGTACAAAATATCTTTTTATACTGTAATGGTCATAAAATATAAACTCCCACAAAAAATGGAGCCCTTACTATGTCAAACATTGTACATAGACGATACTAGTCTGGCCCCAGTGTTTCTTCCTTTATAGTGAATCACTGTATCGCACTCATATACATAAAACTGCTCCCATTTAACATGAATATATATACGTAAAGCACTCTATAGACAAACGACCACCTAAATTCCAGCACTTACCCTCCAGGTGATCAGTTGGTGCTTTCAGTTTGTAGTTACTGCTTTTTACCAGACCTTGTAGTTCAGGTTGTCAGCCATGTCTTCCCTCTGATCAAACCTAACACAAATAGCCTGCCTGGGTGTGTCATTCAGTGGAAGGTGGAGTAGAAACTAAAGGATCAGATAGTCTTTCAACCTTTTTAACATCATCCCTTGATACAAATGCATACTGGAGTTATAAGCAGGACACTGGCAACACAGACATATAATTTATATAAAAAACAACTCATTGAAATAAAAATAGACCAGTTGATTTAAAAATGAACTAATATTCAGACATCAGTGATTGAAACGTATATGTCACATTCTAAACAGCAGGATGAGTTTGGTTATGTTTATATTAGACAAATGCACACACACACACACACGCACACACACAGACACACACACAGACACACACACACACACACATATATATTTAGGCCAGTTTCACACGCAATCTGTGTCTGTTTTTGCTACTACTTTTAGGGAGCTATAAAACACCCCATCGACCTGAAAGATGAAAATGTATGAAAGTGATATGAGTATGTCTACATATGTTTTTGGTTTTTGTTTAGGTTTGAAGTTTTTGAGGGGGGTCAGTGGCATACTTATTAAAATCATTCCATGTTCTGGGTTCTTTAAAACAAATGTACCACTAGTACATCATTTTTTTTTTTTTTTTTTACATTATTAGACCAGTGCCAACACAGAGATGTTGGTGCTTCGATCCTTCTTTTGTACTGCTGCCCGTTTCCCGCCTACGGCGCTGGTCTATTACTGAGCACCGGCCAGGCATGAAGCACTGGGGGCAGGCTGGCCACAGAGCAGAGGGCAGATCGTCACATCGCTTCATGCCCGGCGAGTGCTCAGTAGTAGATCGGCACTGTGCGTGGGGATTGGCCGGTAGTTCGAAAAAGGACTGTGGCACTGGCAAACCCGTCTATTCATGTTAAAAAAAGAAAAAAAAAAGGCAATGTACTAGTGGTACATTCACTATAAAATATCTAAGAATTTGCAATGATTTCAATAAATATACCAAAAAAGGGGTGATGTACTAGTGTTACATTTGCTTTAAGTAGTTTCATACAAAAGATCCATACAAAATGCTTTACACTGCATGTGAGCTATACATGTGTTTTACAATGCGAAAAACAATCCATGAAGTAAACATGAAAGATAAAATAAATGAATAAAATACCAAAGGTAGTATGAAGCTAGCATTAAATCGTCACTGCAATTGTATACAACCTAAATTCAATTGACAACATAGGTGATTGGTAAATTACTTACTCCAGAAAAATAGCTTTAAGTCTTTATCACTTACTTACAGTGGCGTAGCTACCATAGAGACAGGGTAGGCAGTTGCTATGGGGCTGTGCAGGAGGGGGGCCCGGGGGGAGAAGGTAGGAGTGTGCGTCCTTTTGCTTAACGCCTTATGTACTGCAGTGTGTAAGTGACACGTTTACTTACAAAAAAGGGGTTAACAAGCAGAAGACAAGGATCTCTGCTTTACTGCACTGATAACCTCTGACCTCTGTTCTCCAGCTGTGCAATCAATTAGGAAAATGTGCCGAGCACACTGCAGATGTCAGAGGTTATCAGTGCACCAGCAGTAAAGCAAAGATCTCCTTGTCTTCTGAACTTTGGGTCACTTACACACTGCAGTACATAAGGGGTTAAAGCAGAAGGTAGTCTGCTCCTGCACCTATGTATTTAATCTTAAGGGGTCCTTATGCGTCCTTATAGTCAAATACAGTGGACTGACACAGCGAGCAGCCATTATCTCCCTGCTCTGGCAGTCACTCTTGTGGCTGCAGCCAGGATTCTGCCTCTGGCCACAAGAGATGTTATTTTTTGGCCTCATCACAGAGCATACACTGTATCTATCTATCTATCTATCTATCTATCTATCTATCTATCTATCTATCTATAGACCAAGAAATAGAAAATGTGTGTGTGTGAGCCTAGACTGCTGTGCATGCATCCTCAGCATGTCTGCCTTCCCCAGAAGGTCCATACTGTGTCTCAAATGTAAATCAGGACTTTTCTCTTAATTCTGAGCACTCATAGTCCTTGGTAGCTTTCCTTTGAGTAGCATTTTCATCTTTATTATCATAATCATAAGTAGCATAAGTTCCCTGCTTAGACCTTGGCTGCTTCTGTGATGTAAACCCTTCCTTACTTTTACTCCACTAATCTCTTTAACTTGGGGGTTGCTGTTGCATTTTTTGAATTTTTGTCTGTACTTAAGCCACAAGCAGCGTGCAACCTGCAGTTTGAACAGAGGCATAGAGGTGCTGCCAATTTTTTCCTTTTTTCCCCCTTTAACTTGTCATCATCTTCAGTAGCTGCTTACTGCTTAGACCTTAGCTGCTTTTTTATATGAGCACTGCCTTGCAATGATGCTGTTTCTGTTTTTTATCTGCTCACATACCACCCTGCAAAGCCCGTACTTCAATCATCTCTCATCACAGTGTGTGTCTGTTCATTCCAGTGCAGTCTCTCCAGCACTATGTCATAAAATAGCAAAAAGGAATGGGTGCTGCCCTGTGACTGGCCAGAAAAGTAAAGTAAAGGAAGTCAAGGTATGAGTACTGCAGGCAAACAATCCCCCTCTGGTATCACCTAATGAAAGAAAGAAATTGAGAAATATATGTACACATAATGGAGACTCAAAAGCAAAAGCTCAAGCCTTTTCAACACTCTGAAGGGTTAATGTAACAAAACCATGGTAGCCGTGGTTACCGGTTTGCAGTTTACAAGGACTGACTGCTGAAATATTCTGAAAATTACACTGTATTTCCTTCCTTGGTAATGTGAGTAGCGAAGGGTTAGTCACTGCATTATAGTAGCACTTGTTGGACAACATACTGTATAATGATATGTTTCTAGAGTATTTTTACTTTAAATTTTAAATGTAAGTTTCTGTTACTGTGTGGTAAATGCATGGAACATATGCTAGATGTTTCCACTTATAAAGTTTCTCATCTGATCAAAGGTCCTGAGGTGTATAATATGCTGGGATCTGATATTGGGGTTTAAATTATGCTGGCCCTGATACTAGGGTCTTTATTATAGTGGGGGCTTAATACTGGGGTCTTATTCTCAGGTCTGTAATATGTTGGGAGTCTGATTCTGGGGTCTGTATTATGCTGGGGACCTAATACCGGGTTAATGTATATGTTGGGGGCCTGATACTGGGGCCTGATTCTGGGGATTGCATTATGTTAAGGGTCTCATACTGGGGTCCAATTCTGGGTTATGTATTATGCTGGGGTCTGTTTATGGGGTCTGTAATTTTCTGTCGGCTTGCTCAAGGAGTGTGAGAAGTCCAGTCTCCATGATCACTTTGACTAAGGTATACTAAACCATGACAACCCAAGGAACTACTACATTTAGCATCCCAACTAGTATGCCTACATATCCCACAAAGCCTCTGTCACCATACAATCCACTCAATTCCTGGGCTACTGCACTTGTAAGTGCAATAATATATTATTCATATATATATATATATATATATATATATATATATATATATATATATACATATACACTACCGTTCAAAAGTTTGGGGTCACATTGAAATGTGATTATTTTTGAAGGAAAAGCACTGTACTTTTCAATGAAGATAACTTTAAACTAGTCCTAACTTTAAAAAAATACACTCTATACATTGCTAATGTGGTAAATGACTATTCTAGCTGCAAATGTCTGGTTTTTGGTGCAATATCTACATAGGTGTATAGAGGCCCATTTCCAGCAACTATCACTCCAGTGTTCTAATGGTACAATGTGTTTGCTCATTGGCTCAGAAGGCTAATTGATGATTAGAAAACCCTTGTGCAATCATGTTCACACATCTGAAAACAGTCTAGCTCGTTACAGAAGCTACAAAACTGACCTTCCTTTGAGCAGATTGTGTTTCTGGAGCATGACATTTGTGGGGTCAATTAAACGCTCAAAATGGCCAGAAAAAGAGAACTTTCATCTGAAACTCGACAGTCTATTCTTCTGGCATCTTCATTAAATAGTACCCGCAAAACACCAGTGTCAACATCTACAGTGAAGAGGCGGCTGCGGGATTTTGGGCTTCAGGGCAGAGTGGCAAAGAAAAAGCCATATCTAAGACTGGCCAATAAAAGAAAAAGATTAAGATGGGCAAAAGAACACAGACATTGGACAGAGGAAGACTGGAAAAAAAGTGTTGTGGACGGATGAATCCAAGTTTGAGGTGTTTGGATCACAAAGAAGAACGTTTGTGAGATGCAGAACAAATGAAAAGATGCTGGAAGAATGCCTGACGCCATGTTAAGCATGGTGGAGGTAATGTGATGGTCTGGGGTTGCTTTGGTGCTGGTAAGGTGGGAGATTTGTACAGGGTAAAAGGGATTCTGAATTAGGAAGGCTATCACTCAATTTTGCAACGCCATGCCATACCCAGTGGACAGCGCTTGATTGGAGCCAATCTCATCCTACAACAGGACAATGACCCTAAACACCTCCAAATTGTGCAAGAACTATTTACAGCAGAAGCAGCAGCTGGTATTCTATCATAGGTAATGGAGTGGCCAGCGCAGTCACCAGATCTGAACCCCATTGAGCTGTTGTGGGAGCAGCTTGACCGTATGGTACGCCAGAAGTGCCCATCCAACCAATCCAACTTGTGGGAGCTGCTTCTAGAAGCGTGGGGTGCAATTTCTCCAGCTTACCTCAACAGATTAATAGCTAGAATGCCAAAGGTGTGCAATGCTGGAATTGCTGCAAAAGGAGGATTCTTTGACAAAAGCAAAGTTTGATGTAAAAACAATGTTATTTCAAATACAAATCATTATTTCTAACCTTGTCAATGTCTTGACTCTATTTTCTATTCATTTCACAACGTATGGTGGTGAATAAGTGTGACTTTTCATGGAAAACACAAAATTGTTTGGGTGACCCCAAACTTTTGAACGGTAGTGTATATATATATACTATATACTATAATTCATTAGTGCTGCTGGTGTCGCCAGCCTTAGTTTTATGTCATAGGCCTTGTGGGGGTCACTACAACTGTGGCTAATGCAGCCAAATAGGGCAAATGAGGTCTAAATAAATCCTATACCTCTCTGTCTTTGGCCCTGTGAGGTCAATTAACTGCTGTTACCACTACTTACTGCTTTTGGGCCATTGCACTCTCCGCCCATCCCATAGACTCCATTCTATGGTCAGGCGGATTCTGTCGCTTATCCAAAGAATTGACATGTCAATTCTTTGGGCGAACGGCGGAATCCGCCTGACCATAGAATGGAGCCTATGGGACCAGTGGAACTTCAAGCGGGAGCACAGGGGGGCGAGCGGCGAAATTCGCGGTAAGGGAGAGAGAGGATCGTGTCCTGGTTGCTTACAGAGGCCACAGGGAGTGAGGGGAGGGGTGTCCTGACTTCCTACAGGGAGAGAGGGGAGGGCTGGCAGAGTGCACCACCACAATCTCTGCCCCTCCGCCCCCTTTCCTGCCACTGGCAGCACTGATACCAGTGATGTACTGTAATAAAATGGTGTATAGATACTGATATCAGTGATGTAATAGAATGGTGTATACAGCTAATACCAGTGATGGAATAGGATGGTGTATACAGCTGATACCAGAGATTAAATACAATGGTGTATAGAGCTAATACCTGTAATGTAATAAAATAGTGCATAGAGCTGATACCAGTGTAATAGAATGGTGTATACAGGTGATACCAGTGATGAAAGAGAATTGTGTTTAGAGCTGATACCAGTGATGTACTGTACTCTAATAGAATGGTGTATAGAGCTCTTGATATCAGTGGCGTTATAGAATGGTGTATAGAGCTGATACCAGTGATCTAATAGAATGGTGTACAGAGCTGATACTAGTGATGTAAGAGAATGGTGTATAGAGCTCCTGATACCAGTGATATAGTAGAATGGTGCATAGATCCTGATACCAGTGATGGAATAGAATGGTGTATAGAGCTGATACCAGTGATGTAATAGAATGGTGTACAGAGCCTATACCAGTAATGGAATAGAATGGTGTATAGAGCTGATATCAGTGATGGAATACAATGGTGTATAAAGCTGATACCAGTGATGGAATACAATGGTGTATAGAGCTGATACCAGTGATGGAATACAATGGTGTATAGAGCTGATACCAGTGATGGAATACAATGGTGTATAGAGCTGATACCAGTGATGGAATACAATGGTGTATAGAGCTGATACCAGTGATGGAATACAATGGTGTATAGAGCTGATATCAGTGATGGAATACAATGGTGTATAGAGCTGATACCAGTGATGGAATACAGTGGTGCATAGAGCTCCTGATAAAAGTGATGGAATAGAATGGTGTATAGAGCTGATACTGTACTCCTGTTATACTGTATTCATTTCCAAGAATAGTTTTAGGGCTAGGAAATACTTCCCAAATGTAGTGATGTATAAAAAAAGTTTATAATACAGTACTATTTGCTGTATGAATGCTGTCTAATTAAACACATGATAAATAACTCCCGAAACGCGTTATTGACGTTTTTATGCATGATTTTATACTGGTTTTTACCAATAAACCAGCTTTGTGAAAGAGTGAAAGAGTTTTTGTGAAACAGTTTTTGTGAAAGAGTTTTTGACAGCGCCAGGAATTTGTCCAGGAATTCTTTTCACCCCTCATTTCATTGCATGTAGCTACAGGCATTGGGAGATCCCAGTTTCCTGGATCCTTTGGCCGGCAGCCATAATCGGACACTTTGAGCTACCCCTCAAGGGGCTAAAAGTTGAGTGTCCATCTGCACTTTTTTTTTTATTCATACACCTCCTATATCACAGGATTACATGAGGCGCAATCCTCCTGGCCTTTTTGTCTCTCTCATATTTCTAGGACCCTATAAAAGACACTTTTTGTGCAAAATCGGGTGGTTGGCTCATAGAGGTTTCACTGTATATGGAGGCCACCGCAGGGGAAATTATTACTATATGGAGGCACAGCAGGGACATTATTACTGTATGGAGGAATAGCAGCCCTGGGGATAGGTAATAACTGGGGTAGGGATTGTGATAAAGAACTTAAACAACTTTTAGCCTTTTAAGTCTATAATTACACACACTCAAATCAATCATAGTTTTAAAAAAACTGAATGTTTTACTAGTGCTTGATCCAAAAAAGTTTGGACCAAGTTCTAGACCCCACATGGTCTGGAACCCATGACCCCCATTCCCACCCATGAGCCCTGTTTCTGAATGGGAACATTTAAAATTTGGTTGCCTTTCAAATACTCCCAATTCTCAACTGGTGAAGATGGACACTTTTTAAAAAACTGATGGAACTGAAGAAACCTGCCTGGACAATTAATGACTTTCTCATACAGACAGAGGGTGTATGGGTTTTTATGTTTCAAAGAGTAGAAACTGTTGGGGGTGGAGGGGTGAGGTGGATAACATGCAAGGCCAACTGTAGTGGAATACGGGAACATTCGGGTGAGCCCACCCTCCAAATTAGCCATAGCAGATAATGTAAAGTCTGGCCTAATGTGTAATTTAATTTTTGTTTTATTAAAATTTTAATTTCATCAAATGTAATTTTTTGTGCACAAAGTTAAAAAAAATGTCACAAGGAATGGCCTAAAAGGCTTCTAGAAACAACGTCAACGTGTTTTGCAGCTCAGGACAGGGGTCAGAGGTAGTGCTGTTTTGCTAGAAAGTAGCTGTGTTTATTTTAAGCAAAGATAACCTCCATAAAGAGATTTTCTGGGCAAAATCAACTTTCCCCTTATCTTCAAGATAGTGGAAAAGTAAGGGATCACGGGGGTCTGCCCTCTGTACCCCTCCGCTAATCTCCGTATTGGTCCCCGGCTTCTGAAAAGAACCGCGGGTATGGCACATGTACGGCTCTATTCATTCTTATGGAGGTGCTAGAGAGAGCTCTTCTGGCTTACTTGGTTCTTTCTGGCCATAGGAATAAATAGGAATACTGTACCAGCGGTTCTGTTCATAAAAGAGAAGCTAGGGCCTTATACTGAGATTGGCAAGGGGTATGTAGGTCGGACCCCCCTGCAATCTCTTGATCTGATTTTGCCTGGGTAACCTTTTTAATTGCAACTGCCAGATTTTGAAAAATACCTTTTTTTTTATTTTACAAAAAAAAAAAAAAAAGATTTTTTAAAATTATTTGCGGCATGATAATTAATAACGGCAGTTTTTTTTTTTGTGTAAGAATGCCCATTATTTGCCCTTATTTTTACATTGAACAGAGAACATAGCCTCACTGTGTATTGTATGGTAAAATTAAGTTTGTCATTACAAAGTACACTTGGTTTTGCAAAAAACGAAAACACATATGGCTCTCTAGATAGAAAATTAAAAGTATGTAACGCTAAGACGATGAAGAGGAAAAACTGAAAAAGCCAAAGTGTCATTAATGAGTTACACCTTACAGTAAGTTGTTGGTGCCACTTAACTTTTGGAGCTGGTTTCTAGACCTGGCTAAGATTTTCTAAGCCTGTAACTCATATTGGCAATCCAAACTAAAATGGCGTTACTGCTGGAAAAAAATGTGATTAACAGCTATGTATAAAAAATCTGAGCAATAAGTAAAAAAATGTGTACTCCTCAAAGTATGTTCATTTTTTATCATACAACATTTTTACTGATATGACTCACTCCATGACTCACATAGGTCACTTCCTGCATGAACAATAACATTGTGTCAACTACAATATTCTTTCAGCAAGTGCTGACACACATAGTCATGGTTCATTTATCAGATCTCAATATTTCACTTAGGCCTGTCCCATCCTGCTAGACACTTATAAGGAATTATGCAAAGTTCAGGCAGTGGCCCAAATTTATGAACATGTCTGAGACCATAGCTGCCTGATCTGTCCGTCACACCTCGCTGTTCATTTTACCAAAGCAAGTGAAGCTGTGATTGGTTGCAGTGGAGAAAGTTTTTGTCTAAATGCACACAAAATATTTTGTTTTGGGTAATAAATATTTATATTAGTAGAAAATGCCGTAGCATTATGGCTATTTTTTCACTTCGGGAAGGTATCGGGGGAATACGGCTTCCTCAATGAATATATGGCCACTAATAAAGATCATGATCAATATGAGCGTCTTCCTATTTAACGAGACTGCCACCGATATGTTCCTGAAGTAGAATAGCCACAGTCCCAGCCACCAAATATTCAAGGAACTGCAATTCAGATGCAATTCATCCAAAAGTGCCACTTCCAGCCTGAATCTGGTGCGCATGCATTTTATGGCTATGTCCCCACTTTGGGAAAATAAAGGGGAAGGCAGCCGTCTTGTAATGTAGATGACCACTAATAATGACCATGTTCATTATTAGTGGTCATCTATTAACCCTTTAAAGGACCAGGCCTGAAATGGCCTTAAGGACCGCGTCAATTGTCACTTTTACGTTTTAGTTTTTTCCTCCTCGCCTTCTAAGACCCATAACTCTTTTATCTCTCTTTTATAACTCTTATCAATCTGCCGTAAAATGAATGACATAACCCCCAAAATATCATTTATGGGGTGAATTTGGGTCAAAAAATTCGATTCTGCAAATTTGGAAGGGGGGGTTCCATGTTTACTTAATGCACTTTACGATAAAACTGTCATTTATTCTTTATTCTATAGGTCATTCTGAACACAGCGATATTAATTTTTACTATGTTTTCTAACTTTTTACCGTTTTAACGTTGTATTTTTATTAGCAGTAAAACTTTTTTTTTGCAAATAGCTATATTTAAAATGGCCCTATTGTGACTCTTATAGCGCTTTTATTTTTTCACCTATGGGGATTGTATGGGGTGTTAATTTTTGCACCATGATCTCTAGTTTTTATTAATTACATTTTTTTCTAGATCGGTGTATTGATCACTTTTTAGTAATCTTTTTATTCATAAAATGTAATTTAAAAAAAGCCATCCCTGCATTTTTTTTTTTACCGCTTTTTGTTCATGATGCTCACCGTGCAGGAATAATATTGTTTTATTTTAGTAGATCGAACGATTACGCACACTACAGTATATTATATGTTAATCAACTTTATTATTTTTATGTGTTTTTTGTATAAAATGGGAAGGGAGGTGATTGGGGAAGGGGCTTCGGGACATTTATTAATTTTATTGATTTTTTTTTTTACACTTTTATAGTCCCATTAGGGGACTTTTACATACATACAGTACATTAGTCGTCTAATAAAGAAACGAAGCAGGAAGCGGCAACTCACCAACCAGTGCGATTTATTCGGGGTATACGCTGTACATCAGCTCACAGGCAGGGCAATAACATTCTGAGTGTGTTCCACAGAGGCTACGGCCGTTTCACGCTTTCCGCGCTTCAACTGGCCTCGTATTATTGGTAATACGAGGCCAGTTGAAGCGCGGAAAGCGTGAAACGGCCGTAGCCTCTGTGGAACACACTCAGAATGTTATTGCCCTGCCTGTGAGCTGATGTACAGCGTATACCCCGAATAAATCGCACTGGTTGGTGAGTTGCCGCTTCCTGCTTCGTTTCTTTATTAGACGTTTAAGAGTATCTCCATGCAGAGCACCACCTGTTAAAGTGCACAAGACGCCATACATGCAAAGACTGTAAGCCACAGCCCTCTCCCTTGATTGCGCATCATAGGGGACAGTGCCAAGCGCTTCACATTTTCTATGTACTGTTATACAGTACATTAGATTGAATACACTGATCACTGCTAGGGATCAGTGTTATCTGTGATCTTCTGATACAGCCTGCCTGTGACCTGCGGCAGACTGTATCAGGAGATGCTCCGGTCACTTACACTTAAACACCTCTGTCGCGGCTTTAAGGGGTTAATAGCGGGCGGCAGCGAGATCGCGGTCGCTCGCCATTGAGGGTGAGGGCCTGGCTGCAGATAACAGCCGGTCCTCACCCATTATAGAGCTGTTATCGCCGTATTCGGGCAATATCAGCCATTACTTCTGATAATCGTCCCGTGGAATAGAAGACAACGATCAGCCGACATCATTCATGTCGGCTGATTGTTGTGGTGTTTGTCTTTCAAACTTGTTGAAAAACAAACAACTGTAATAGGAGTGATCTGCTGCCGTCACTCGGTAGAATAGGAGTGGTGGCAGCAAACCGCCACTATCCTTTATGGGCTGCCAGGACGATCACCCGGGCAGCCCCCCCGCAGCTCTCCCGCAGCTCTCCCCTGCTCCTCACTTTCAGCCCGTGGAATAGGGGTTTTAGACAGACCGTTATTCCTAATATTTAAAGATTCTACAATGACAGGGATTGTTCCACAGGACTGGCGCCTAGCTAATGTGGTACCAATATTCAAGAAGGGGTCAAAGAGTGATCCTGGAAACCATAGACCCGTAAGTCTAACATCTATAGTGGGTAAAGTATTTGAGGGGTTTGTAAGAGATGCTATACTGGAGTATCTTAGAGGAGAAGTCTGGTGAAAATTTTTATGAAAGTATTGCATTGCCCCCCTAAAATTTATACATATTACCCATATAGACTTTTTACGGCAAATGCTTATAAAGTGTTTTTTTCCCTGCACTTACTGCTGCATCAAAGCTTCATATCCTGGATAAAATGGTGATGTCACAACCCGACTCCCAGAGCTGTGCGGGCTGTGGCTGCTGGAGAGGATGATGGCAGAGGGATGCTCACTGTCCCTCCAGTGCCCTGTGTCCCTCAGTGTCCCCCTGCCATCATCCTCACCAGCAGCCACAGCCCGCACAGCTCTGGGAGTCAGGTCGTGACATCACAATTTTATCTAGGAAGTGAAGCCTTGATGCAGTAGTAAGTGCATCAGTTTATAAGCATTTACCGTAATAAGTGTATATTGGTAATTTGTGTAACTTTTGGGGGGCAATGCAATACTTTAAAAAATTTTCTTTTAATGAAAATAATCTTATAACGCAGCACCAGCATGGATTTATGAGGGATCGGTCCTGTCCGACTAATCTAATCGGCTTCTATGAAGAGGTCAGTTATAGACTGGACTTAGGGGAGGCTGTGGATGTTGTGTAGTGTATCTGAATATTTGATACTGTGCCGCATGAAAGGTTGGTCTACAAAATGAGGATACTGGGACTCGGGGAAAATGTATGCATATGGGTAAGTAACTGGTTGAGTCATAGAAAACAGAGGGTGGTCATTGATGGAACATATTTAGATTGGGTTTAAGTTACTAGTGGGGTACCACAGGGGTCAGTGTTGGGTCCACTTCTTTTTAAAATTTTTATTAATGATCTTGTAGGGGGGGGGGGGGGTGGAGTAATCACCACAGAGGAGGATAATATATTACAGAGGGATTTGGAGAAGCTGAGGGCTTGGGTGGTGAAATGGCAAATGAATTTTAATGTGGATAAATGTAAGTATATGCATTTGGGCCTTAGAAAGTACATAATAAGTACAGTTATGTGCTAAATAATAAAACACTGGGTAAAACAGCTTCTGAAAAGGACCTGGGGGTATTGGTGGATAGTAAACTCAACTTTAGTGATCAGTGCCCGACAGCAGCTGCCAAAGCTAATAAAATAATGGGGTGCATCAAAAGAGGTATAGATGCTAAAGATGAGAACATAGTTTTGCCTCTTTATAAAGCACTGGTCAGACCACATATGGAATACTGTGTACAGTTTTGGGCACCAGTATACTGTATATGAAGGACACAGCTGAACTGGAGCGAGTGCAGAGGAAGGCAACAAAGGTCATTAAGGGAATGGGCGGGTTACAGTACCAGGACAGGTTATCACGCTTGGGGTTATTTATGCTAGAAAAAAAGACATCTTAGGGGTGATCTGAGTACAATGTTCAAATATATGAATGGACATTACAGAGATCTTTGTAGTGATCTTTTTACTCCTAGGTCTGTAACCATGACAAGGGGGCATCCTCTACGTCTAGAGGAAAGAAGGTTTCAGCACCAACATAGATGAAGATTCTTTACTGTACGAGCAGTGAAATTGTGGAACTCTCATTATTATCGCCGATTCATTAAATAAGTACAGGGGAGGCCTGGAAGCTTTTCTTGAAAAATATAATATTACAAGTTATGGGCATTAGATTTTCAGTGATTATTCTGATGCCATTGGAGTCAGGAAGGAATTTTCTCTCTGTGAGGGGGATTTGTCATCTGCTTTGTTGGGATTTTTGCCTTCCCCCTGGTACAACACAGTAGGGTTTCCCTAGGTTGAACCTGATGGACTCTTGTCTTCTTTCAACCTTATTTACTATGTTACTATGTGAGGCTATGTTCACACACAAAAAGAGACCGGCTGTTCCGTGATCCAGCCAGATGATCTTAAGTGCCGCAGAGTTCTGATGCGGGCACATCCGTGCGCGCCCGCATCAGAACTCCGCACTGGACACTATGTGGTGTACGGCTGGAGCCGCTCGCTCCATAGTGTGCACTGACATGTCAGTTTTCTACAGCATCGCAGAAGATCCCGGCCGGAGCGTATACTATGTGTATACGGTCCGGCCAGGATCCCATGGAAAGCAAGGCAATGTATGTTTTCGTACAAAGTACGGCCGTCGTTGCCGATTGCAACAGCAGCCGTACTTTTGAGAAAATATACGTTGTGTGAACATAGCCTAACTATGTATGTTTATATTGATATATTGATTTTGTAGAACCACTTTTTTTTTTTTTTTTTTTACAGAACATTCTATACCTTAGAAGAAGTTAGCACTTAAACTATGTTTACACACAGTTAAAAAAGCTAAATATTGCTATGTTCCCACAGTGTCTTTTTTCAGCTGTTTGAGGCCATTGTTGTACAAACCACGTCCATCATTATAAACTACTGGCCTCAACTGGCCAAAAAACATAGCTTATGGCCAACAAAACTCAAGAGTGGAACTGACAGGGCAAAATTATAATGGAAAGATCTGCACAGTTTCTGTTTTTTTGGTTAAAAAAAGACAGCTTATACACAGCATCCAATAAGCAAAGGCTTAGTGATAACCATATCATGGCGAGTACCGACTATTACTTTAGTACCCATTGGAACCAGGGATACCGGGAAGAATTGAGTATCGATAGACCCAGACCATCAAAACTGGTCTGGAAGTGGGATGATAGCAGGCTGATATTAGTAGGTTGTGAAGGGCCAATATAAATGTTCCTTCCCACCCGGTAGTACTAGGATGCTGCTGTTTTGATTATGGAAAAGGAGGACCCAATGTACATTTTTTTTATTTAAAAAAAGTGTGTGTGTGTGGGGGGGGCTATTAGCATAAGTTTAGTGGTGGATAAACTGGCTGCAAACTGCTGGCTGCTATGGCTGCTATGTGTGAACATACCCTGAAATGCATAAAAATGTGCCACATGTCATGTAAGCTGGTGTGGTCATGTAAGCACAAACTGCAATAGAGTTTAAGTGCACAAAGCTTTATTTATCTCTCTAAATGCACTTTTCTTTGTGTTTTTTTCTAGTGTTTTGTTGCATATTTTTTTTCAAAACGTGCTCTAGGTATTTTTTTCCAGTGTTATTCCTATAGGCCTTTATAAAGGACTTGAAAAATAGGGGGGCAGTGAGTGGTGCCGCCACACTGCAGGGGCACGGGGATGGGTAAGTATGACTACTTTACTATGTTTCCACCTTGCTCTGCCAGCACTGGATTTTCAAGTTTCGGCTGGAGTTCTGCTTTAAAGGGTCTGTGCACAGGTTTCATGTGCACATCCGTAGTCCTGTCCATAGCTGTGAGTTCACGGCTGTGGACAGGCATAAAGATGTGTGAATTGGGCCTAAGAGTAACATGATCCTAGGGACATTGACATGCTGAAAACTGAAAATACTTTTTAACTCCTTAGGAAAAGCAATGTATTTTTAGTGTAATATTATAGTTTTATCACCTATATTTTACACAATCTGGTTTCATTAAAAGAATTTTTTGTAGTACCTATTCTTTTCAATTCAGTATAAGGCTAAGTTAACACAATGTAAAAGTACTATTAGCAACAACGGCCGTACTTTGCATGTGTATGCACATTGCCTCTCCTTCTATGAGATCCTGGCCGGAGCGTATACACAAAGTATCCACTCCAGCCGGGATCCCATGCAGCGCTGCAAAGAACTGACATGTCAGTTTTCTGCGGCCACAATTCAGTGAAATAACTGTCAGTTCACACAATGAACCGAGCGTCTCCGGACGCTTGCTTCGTTGTGTGCTATGAGAGTTCTGATGCGGGCGCGCATCAGAACACTGTGGCCGGAAAGATCATCAGGCCGGTACTGCAGTACCGGACGGGATGATCTTTGCAGTGACTGGCCGTTCCGTGACCCGGCCGGGTACGTAATGTGAACATAGCCTAATGTACCATGTGGGGGTGACAATTGCTATTGATCACAGCATCATAATGGCTAATCTTCGTGAAGGACTCTAAATTAAAAATAGGTTGATCCACTGTTTTATAATGAAACACTCAAGGTAACAGAATGTTTATTCTATCTTTATCCTTTAATGACGAATGAAGAAGCAGTACACTTGAGCCACCACTAAGAGGAGCTGTGGTTTAACTTTTTTCATTTATGCAGTTTTAAATTCTACATAAATATATATATATAATTTTTTTTTGTTCCCCAATTCTGTTTGTTGGCAAATTGAAACAAGCAGTAACCTGTGAATAATAAACAATAAACAGATCTGTACCTGATCCTCTGTGTGGAGTCTGCACCAAAAATCAGCCACAATTTATCCTAATTAATTTTTTGGAAAAAAAATAAAATAAAATAAAAAATAATAAAAACAGGGCACACAGGGGTAAAACAGCACCACAGTCCTTCTTTAGAGGATATTTGCATCCTTTACAGTAAGGCAATGTAAAATCCAAAAGCTCTGCTATATGCAACCTTACCTTGAATATACACACGCTTTACTTCCTCTGTTCTTGAGATCAAATCTGAACATTGATGGTGTTTGTCTATCTTGAGCAAATAAGAACTCTTTAACATTACTGTATTACAGCTCTGAGTTGTAGGAGGCTTTAATATACTGTAGCTTACATAGAAATCTATGGGCCTGTTCTCTACCTACATGTATTGCATAGTTTATATGAAGGCACAGTCTGTAAGAGAAGATGCCATATGCCACAGGATACAATAATATGATGGTTTCTCCCCTCCAGGGCTGTATAAAGGCATATTGAATATCTACAAGGGTATTGGAATATCTACAACTTTGTAGGGAGTACCTTACAGCAAATAACAGGGCCGGTGTCAGCACAGGGCTTATCCAGGCAAGGGTTGGAGCCCACAGCGCCTCTAGGTGCCCACAAAGGAAGTCTGCCAATTTTTAATGTTCAGCCCACTCACTGTAGTGCAGGGTGAGGGGCTGAACATCAGAAGACACAGGAAACAGAGCAGGACATGCACAGATTGAGAAAAGGGTGAAGGACCTGATCACATGACCCAAAGGTCCTCAACCCTGTAGTGTGGAGAGTAGGCGTGATCAAACATCTAAAAAGGCTAGGTTTGATCGAACTCAAACCTAGCCGGACCTTCCGTATTTGATTACTGATGTCTTCACGGTCGGTGCGGAAGGAGAAGACATCCTGGGGACTGCCTGGAATTCCGAGATACAGCCTATTACCTAGGCTGAATCCAGGAATTCCAGGCAGTCCCCAGGATGTCTCCTCCTTCCGCACGGACCGTAAAGGCTTCAGTAATCAAATACGGAGGGTCTGGCTAGGTTCGAGTTCAATCGCACCTAGCTTTTTCAGATATTCAATCAAGCCTAGTGGAGAGCAGGAAGAGGGAGAAGACGGAGCTGTAAGTGCAGTCAGTCAGTGTCAGTGTCAGTCAGTCAGTGTCTGAGTCAATAATGTGTGTTTGTGTATGTTAGTGATGTCTGAAGTGATTGTGCATAGTGTGTGGATGATGGGTGCATAGTGGATGCATGAGGGGCCCGATGAGCCTTTGTCGCCCGAGCTGGCCCTTAAAAATAACATCGGGTTTTGGATGTCAACCATACTGCCAATGATGATGTCACCAGCTCTTTTGCTTGGTTGTTGAGGAATAAAATTTACTGTCACCACTAACCGTACTCTTAAAAGGCATATTTGGCCCTGTTTAAAAGTCAGTGGGGCATGCACCTGATCAGCGGTGGGAGTCAGCAGAGCCAGGGCGCTGATGATTGTAAATTTTTTGTATATACTTAAATTAAATAACTGGTTTTTACTTAAATCAGCTTTCTTTGAATTATATTTTATTTTACCCTATGTATATTACTATACCGTCACTCTGCCAAAATAGTCATGGTACACTTTTAGTTAAATTCCCAGGCCAGTAAGGATTAATTTTTGTTCCCATTATGCCTCACTGGTGTTGCCTCTCTGTTTAGGCACATAATAGTCTGTGAAAAGAATTGGGAAGAACTGCATAAAAAGAGCCATTAAAAGGCATTAATGTTAATTATTCAAACTGACGTTTTTACTCAGAAAGTGTCTATGCAATTGTCTTCCTCCGCTGGGTTCCAGGCTCTGCCTGATCTCTTGTATTTTATGGGACGGGGAAAGAGTTAATTGAATGAATACCTAAAATATCCCTCGAATAGTAAGGACTGCAAACAGAAGATACAAATGAATCCGCACATTCCCCCGGAAATAAACAATGATATACAAGTGACTTGCAGACTATATTAGTCCATGAACTGCATAAAATATTCCATTTTACCAAATGTAATAGGTCACTGAAGTTTTACATCTCACACCAGTTAATGAAAAATTATATTGCAGTCTGCAGAGGAATTTATAAATGTGCTCTTCAGATAATGGGTACAACTATATACATCCAGAGGAATAACTAGAATTCATGGGCCCCATAATAAAAGTTTGGAATGAGTGCCTCCTCGCTCACTTAGATTTGTTAGTGGATTGCAATTGTAGATTTGCCTGCAATCGCCAAACAAAAATGTAATTTAATTAGAGAATCAAGCAATAAAAGGAAAGATGTACATGTAGCAGATGTTTCCTAAGCAGTTGTGTAAACTGGATAGTGCCAAAAAACATAATAAATAGAGATGTGCGAGTATAAAAATGTTCATTAATGAGCGAATGCTTGTTACTCGAGTCGAGTATTTTCCGATGCTTGAGTGCTTGATTTGAGTAACGAACCCCATTAAAGTCAATGGGAGACTCAAGCATTTTTTCAGAGGCCTCCTATTTGGTAGTGGGGAGGGTGTCTGGTGCACATGAAAACCTCAGAAAGTGATGGAAACAGCATGGAAATGGCTCAGCAGGGGGAGCATGCAGAGATAAATTTAAGACTCCCAGCTCTTCGAATTATTCCATTTTTGCAGACTGACAATATTGCACACCCACCCCAAAATAAAGTCCAATTTAAGGTGGGGGGTGGGGTAAACACCTTTTCCTGCACATTAACTTGTAGAGAAATCAAAAAGGAAAAAAAATTCTCTAACACCTCATAAAGTGACTCTGTAACCACAATCTGACCCCCTCAAACCGTTTGTACCGTAAGATAGCTGCTTTTAATCTGAGAACTGTCCTGGGGTCAGGAGGTGATGCAGTTATTATCCTAAAAAACAACTTTTAAACTTGCAGCCCTGTGTCACATTGGCATGGCCCAGAGTGTCTGTGCCCTAGGATTGTGACGTCCCTCCTTCCCGCCCTCCTCACCATTAGGAATGCCCCCGGGCCAGATTGTTCCTAATCATCACTTGTCTGAACACTGCACACATGCCTTAATGATCCAGCACATAAGCAGTGTTCAGATAGGTGATGAATAAGAGAAACTTTTCTTGGGGCATTCCTAATCATGAGGAGGGCGGGGAGGAGGGACGGAGAGGCATAACAGGACTAGAACACAGACACTCTAGGCCATGCCAATTTGACACAGGGCTGCAAGTTAAAAATAGTTTTTAGGAGAATAACTGCATCACCTGCCGAATGGATTGCAGGACAGATCCTGGATTAAAAGCAGCTATCCGATGGTACAAGTAGTTTGGGGGGGGGGGGGGGGGGAGGGGGGTTACATTGTGGGTACAGAGTCGCTTTTAAAGCTGGCCCATCTATCATTTTAGTTCCCATCATTTTTGACAATCATGGACAACCATGCCATAGATGAACTAAAACTACACTGACCGGTAACTGTCACTGCTTGTATGTGACACGGTCAGACTCATCCTGTTTACATTTTGAAAGCTCTAGATTCATACACTCATCAAGTGAAAGGGGTGCTAGAAATTGAATGGAAAGAAGGAATCCCATACACCCTTCATTACCCATAAAGGAGGGCCTTATACATTTACTGTTACAATTTTTATGCAAGAGCCTGGTGGTTACCCTCCTTATATTTAGGGGAAAGAGACTGGTGATGACCCCCATAAAAATTTGGAGCTAAAGTCTGTTGTGAACCACCTAATAATTGTGGGTAAGAGCCTATTTTGACTCTCCTTATAATTGTGGATAAGAGCCTTTTGTTACTCTTCTTATAATTGTGGGTAACAACCTGTTCAAAATTGAGGTTAGGAGCCTTTTCCAGGTCAGTGAAGCTGTCAGAACAGGAGCTGGCATAGCGGAGATGAACAGAATAGCAGAGTGCAGAGCAGAGAAGCTCAGTGCTGCTGGCCAGAACAGCCAATAACACCGAAAGCAGGGACTGAAAGCAGGCCAGGAGCATGGTCTTGATGGTACTTTTGCTTTAAAGTTAAAGGACCACCCCTTTTGTGCTCCTTTAACTTTAAAGCAAATGAACCATAAGGAAGTACCTGAGGGTACATTCACTTTATTTTTTCTGTACTTTTTTTGTCCCCTTAGGGGACTTGACACATTTGATCATGAGTGTAGTACACAGGAATACTTCTGTACTGATATTTACTATACACTATCAGTTACACTCACAGTTTTCCATAGCTAGCATAATATAGCCTCTGCTGCCACAGCACCCATTGAAACCCTGTGATCACAGGAGTGTTCATGGGCTATACCCCCCAATATACCCTATAAATGCATGTATACAGTATATTGTGAAAATATTATATATGTGTGTATATATATCTCACGTCTGATTACTGTAAACAATGTTTATTTCCTATATGTAATTATATTGCACTGAAGAAATAGGAATTTTTTCTAAAATGTAACTTTTATTCTCCTTTTTTATTTTATTTCATATTCAAAAATGGTCACCAAACACAAAATACCTATTAACTGTTTACACAGCCATCACCAATAATTTATCTTGTACAAAATTACTAAACTACAAAAATTGATACAAAAAAACTATATACACTATAACACGTATTTTTTGTGCAGTTTATTTGTATTCACTATGTTCCTTTCTTTTTAAAAAGTCTTTTTTATTTTCAGTGTGAGTATTCAGATCATTGCGTTTTTTTCACAAACATTTTTTTACAAGAAAAATTGAAGAGTTTACTTCCCTTGTATTTTTTTTGGGTTCTCTTCACATCACATGTATTGCATCCCAACGCGTTTCCTGTTACCACACATCTTCAGGGGCTATAGGGTTAAACTCACATGTTCCCAGGGACGTTTTTTTGTTCCTCTGTACAGCTCTGGTGATGGCCGTACCCATCACCAGAGCTGTACAGAGGAACAAAAAAAATTTCTTTTTGTAGTTTAGTAATTTTGTACAAGCTAAATTATTGGTGATGGCTGTGTAAACAGTTAATAGGTATTTTGTGTTTGGTGACCATTTTTGACTATGAAATAAAAAAAAAAAAAGGAGAATAAAAGTTACAGTTAGAAAAACTCCTATTTCTTCAGTGCAATATATATATATATATATATATATATATATATATATATATATATTTTTTTTTTTTTTTTTTAATGAATGAATAAATACAGATTTATAGATTAATACAATTAAATGTAGATTATTAATATTCTTAATCCTATCCTAGTTTGCCTCAGTGTGCTCTTGTTATACAACAAAATCAATCACAATTTGTACACTTCTATTCGGCATACACTGTAGGTTAATGTATAGCTACTATCTCCTTAATACCTAAATCAATATCATATTGAATATCCAGAAATATTCATCTATGGAAACTATGCAAGAGCAATGGATACATTTGCATAGCATGAACTGTTTGACATTTCTATCATGTAGATCAGTAGGTGAACGGGGGTGGGGGTGGGAGGCTTGCTGACTGCAGACTGAGAATTATTATTATCCCGTATTTCCCTCTGCCAGTGAATTGGGTAAATAGTGCAATATCTCCAATAGTTTGTCATGGTCATGTAATGCTTATAAGAACAGTGTGAAAGGAGCTATTTGGAATAATAAGCAATTTCAGAGACAAGTTCTTAGCAGTGGATTATTTATGCTAAGGAGCTATCCGCACAGTATTAGTACATTCTGTTTAATTGTTGTCAGAAAACAGAAAAGCTCAAGGGAAATATAGACATTGAAACTTTGTAAAGAAAACAAAATATCAAAGTTGTACAAGTGGATTGCTTTTTACCACTCCTGTTGCTTAGTGGTTTGATAAATGCTACTTTATATTGAGTTTACCACCTTTAAGCCGCAGAGCATAGCCCATTGCTCAGGCAGTTAGCTCGGTAAAATGTTCCTCTATATAGAACATTGCTGAATCAACTGATGAGGTCATGTACTGTATGGACCTCCCTGGTATTTTTATCAACTAACTAAATGACAGAAATAGTGTAGTAGGAATACAGCTCACTTTCTAAATGGCAAAAACACATATAGGCTATTCCTATTCCAGGCAGAGTGGGGAGGAAAGGAGTTATACTCAGGGGTACATAGCAACCTTTACATAACAGCTATTACGGTGTAAGAGAGCATTGACGGCCCTCTCAGATGTAGGAAAGTCATTACATCTGTTGGGAAAAAAAATTGGTGTCACTTTCTGCCGTTTCCCATTTATATGAATTCCTATTTGTGCAAAGAACAAGCTGAATTTTCACAATATGTTTACTGTCGAGTACCAACAGGTCATGAACCCAGGCCCCCTACTATGGTAGGCAGGACACTTACCATTGCCCTACAGCCATCATTCATATTTTGCTGGTTACATGTTATATCTTATGTCTGTGTGTGGGTTTCACATAAACCATAAAATACAGCTAATATAAAAACACCAAGGCCTATTAACCCCTTCCTGCATCAGGGTGTAACTGTACATCCTGATGCGGGAGGGGCGGTTCAGAGGGGGCTATGTGTAGCCTGGGACTGCGGCTATTAGCAGGCAAGGTCCGATCGTTGCTTCCGCTAATTATACATTTAAATGCAGCTGTCAAAACTGACAGCTGCATTTAAATGTATTGTTTCCCTCTTTCCCTCATGTCTAGTAGGGGGATCTCCCCCCGTGATGCGATCGCAGAGGGGAGATCCCCTCTGCTTACCGGGCTGGGGCTCAGTGTCACACTGACACTGATCCCGGCTAGGCAATCCATTCATCTGGTTTGCTGCAGACCAAAGCAATACAGCAATGATCTGATCGATCATTGCTGTATTTAGTATACTGCAGTGATCTCTATGGGAGGGAATAAAAGATAAGTGTTTTTATAAATAAAAAATCCCCTCCCCTAATAAAAGTTTGAATCACCCCCCTTTTCCCATTTTACAAATAAAAATAAATAAATAAATAAACAAACATATTTGGTATTGCCACGTGTGTAATTGTCGGAAATATTAAATTATTACATTCTGGATCTCACACGGTAAGCGGCGCAAGCGCAAAACCCACCAAAGTGCTAAATTGCGCATTTTTTGTGACATTAAATCGAGAAAAATCATAAAGTTGATCATAAAGTCAGGTATATGCAACTAAGGTACCGATAGAAAGTACAGATCATGGCGCAAAAAATGACACCTCACAGCCCCATAGACCAAAGGATAAAAGCGCTATAAGGCTGGGAATAGAGCAATTTTAAACACAGTTTTATTTTAAAGGTTTTAATTTTTTAAAAGCTGTCAGATAAAAGAAAAGTGATATAAATTAAATATCATTGTAATCGTACCTACTTGAGGAACATATATAGCATCTTAGTTTTACTATTAAAGGAATGGCGTACACACGAAACCGCCAAAATGAAAAAAAATTCTGTTGTTTTTTTTCAATTTCACTGTGCAAATATTTTTTTTCTTATTTCACAGCATACTTTACAGAAAAATTAAGTCCGCCATTGCAAAGTACAATTAGTGGTGCCAAAAATTAGGGCTCATGTGGGTCTGTGTGTGAAAAAATGCACGTGCCATGGCCTTTTAAACACAAGGAGGAAAACATGAAAACGCAAAAACGATCATGAGCCTAGTCCTGAAGGGGTTAATAGTTTGTTATATTTGTTTACAAATAAGAAGCATCTGTGTTCTTTTAAGTTCATGTATTGTAACATTTTAAAGAAAAAAAAAATATTACATCAGAAGGGGTAGTTTTAAACCCATGACCCACTGGGCCTGAGACTGAGCGTTAGACCACTACACTATAGAGGCTCTCCTTCAAATTACAAGCAAGAATCCTGTTGTTTTGCTCATTACTATATAGAGAATTTTAAATACTTAAAACAGTTGTATTTCTGTTTTTAAGTAGAAGTTATTTTTTTTTGCTAGACAGTCTGTTAATTTATGCTGTAGAAAAAACAACCTCCCTCCAGTGGGGTTCAGTGGGGCGCAGGTCCAGAAAAGTGTACAAAAGGATAATTGAAAATGGATTAAAAAATTTATTTTAAAATATTCATGGCGACACAACGTGTTTCCAAACTGCTCTGGTTTCTTTCTCAAGAACCGGAGCGGTTTGAAAACGCGTTGTGTCGCCATGAATATTTTAAAATAAATTTTTTAATTCATTTTCAATTATCCTTTTGTACACTTTTCTGGACCTGCGTCCCACTGAACCCCGGCTGGAGGGAGGCTGTTTTTTTCTACTGCATTATCCATTTTATGGTGAAGCTGGGGGATGGCTGCGGTCCTAATACATGTCTTCACTGAGTGTTGTGCCTCCCCTTGCACAACCTCACCAGGTGAGAGCTTCTGTGTTACCCCTCTTACCTGTGTGATTTGTGCTATGGAGCGCTGTTACATTTTCTCTTGCTTATTAATTTATGCTAACATATGTGAAAAAATATATCTACAGTACAATGTTTTAACAATATTTTTAGTGCAATTGTGCCTCTCAGCTGCTGACCAATGAAGAGCTTCCCCGGGACGTCCGAACTTGATTTTTCCGCTTTTTTTTGTTTGCTATTACTGTATGGATCTGACGAAGAGAATTTCCATCCATTTGTTCAATAAAATTTAGTTACTTTTGCCCACACTACATCTCCTATCATCCTTTGGATAGTAGTACGGGTACGAGCCAATTAACGCCTTTTAAACCTTGTTCTCCTCTCTGTCTGGACCTACTGCGGCAATCCTTTGCTTTTTTCCACCCCCTGTACCATGTATGCTTATTAGAATATACAGTACATGGAGGGAAGCTGCCTACCAGTACATGGAAGCCTTTGCACAGCGAGTGGTGATTACTCTGCTAGGGTCACTAGCTGCAATAGAAATCACCACGCACTGTGCAGAGACTGCCACACATGACATAGTGGTAGAGTGATCCTGACAGGCAGCTTTCCCCGGAGTATTGTATATTCTAAAAAGAATATATATTTCAGATAGATAGATAGATAGATAGATAGATAGATAGATATGAATTTATTAAGACTTAAATGACCGTGGAATACCAAATAATTATTTATTATAAATGTCTGGTACTAGATTGAACTGTGGGAGTCTTTAAAGAGTTCTGCCCAGAATTGACAGAAAACAGACAAACTATTTATATGTGTGCCTTGGGAAATTGCATTAAAGTATACAGCCTTTTCTATATACAGTGTATATTTATAAATGTTACAAAATCCAATTTATTATTCAATCAACTAACACTTCAGGTTTAGTGGCCCATTAGGAAATGTAATAGAACCTACAGTCATTTTCAGAACAGCAATAACCCTGTTTTATGTCAGCAGTGGATGGCATATTTAATACAAGAATACTCCAGATACTTAGCCCAGATGACTAGATGGAACTATAGCATTTCAAGTATTGAACTCTTCGGTTTTTGGTCAGTTATAATTCTGTTATACAGTAACGTCAGTGTAAAACCTAACTTGATGTGTGACACCAATTAATTGGTTATTTCGCTAGTTTATTTCTGTGTACTACATCATCATGGATGTAAGTTTTGGAGTAGTATGGGCATGATCACAGCTTCTGATCCTGTATTCAGTCAAAAAGAATTGGCCACTTTATATGACTTTGTGCCACGATTCAGTGTTTATTTCCTTGCTACACCTCGCAGTTCCTGAAATATAGGGGCTTTACTATTTATATGATTATTTGTACTTTCCACTGAATTGTCAGCACTATGGCCGGCCTCTTACCGGGTACAGGGTGTGTGCCAACGGCGTCCCTGGCATCCGGCTCGGCCGGTTCCTATGGACGTGGCTGCATCATCCTTGTTGTTGCCGCGGTCGGGGCTTCCCTGCCCAGGATGATTGGCACAGGTGTGCATTATGTGTATTTACTGACTGTATTAGCCCTGGGGTGGGAGTCTCAGCCCCAACCACGCTCTGAGGCTGGGACTCTAGGCTCCATAAGAATACTCCCCTATGTGTACTTCTTGCCTGCGATAGAGCCTCCATGTGAGTGTAACTATGCTAGCATTTCTCCTGATTAAATGATATCCAAAAGTCTCCTGTTGGTCCTTTCTGGACCTTTTACATATTACATTCACCCCGATGCTCGTTTAAACACTCTGCTTGACCGAGCATGCTCACTTAACACTACCTTTAAAGGTAGTCCTGTGAAAGTAAAAAATAACATGAAGACCGGAGGGTTCCGAAACATAAAAAATATAAAGTATACTTACCCATCCCCGTGCCCTGTTTCGGTGCTTCTGGGTCTCTCTGAAAGCTGCAGCCTCCTACAGCTACCCGAGCTACAATGTCACGGCTATGAATGCATCCAGGTATGTCACATACTCTGCTCCCCCAGCTGCAACGACACATATCCAGCTGATGGATTGCTGGCTTAGCCAATCAGTGACTGGCTGAGTGGGCAATCCATAAGCAGGGCCATGACATTGCCGCTGGAGGAGCCAAGTACGGGACATACCTGGATTCTGGCTTAAAAAGTGACAACTGGCGGCTGTCAGAGAGACCCGGGAGCAGCACTATGGTGGCACTGACAAGGCTAAGTATACTTTTTTTGTTATGTTTCCGCGAATTCCTGTCTGCCTGTTATTTTTTTGTTTTGCAGGACTTCTCTTTAAACTACTGCAAAGTTACCTGACATATAAAAGATTACAGATTATGAACAGATAAAATACAACCTAAGGCCATGTTCACACAACGTAAGTTCTGTACTAATGACGGCCGTGATTGGTACGGAACTTACGTTGTGCTGCAGGCCGAGGGAGTCCTGGCCGGAGTGTATACACATAGTATGCTCTCCGGCCGGGATCCCTAGCGGCACCGTAGAAAACTGACATGTCAATTTTCTAAGGCCGCTCTTCATTGAAAAGCGGCCGCAGAAAACCCCGTCAACGCACACTGTGGAGCGAGTGGCTCCGGCTGCACTCTCCTTAGTGTGCAGTGGGGAGTTCAGTTCCATGCGCGCCTGCATCAGAACACTGCGGTGATAAAGATCAGATCTCTCAGATCTTTTCTGAGACCGGCCGTTCCGTGACCAGGCCGGGTAACGGAACGGCCGGTCTCATACAAAGTGTGCACATAGCCTAAAATATCATATTTAACAAAAAACATGAATTGCATGTGAGACTGCTCCCCCCCCCCCCCCTTAATGACTGCTTATATAGGCCCTAAGTTCTGCCTTCATATCAAACCTAGAGGACACAGACTACGATGGGGCTATCAACACAGAATCAAGAAGCAATTAATATTTATAATTGTAGCTTGAGGGTATAGAAGTCATAAAGCAAAATGCATTCATCAGTACACAGGGACAGGCTGTGCCAGCAAGATATAGATTATTATTTTAGCCGGAGAAGAGAAAAACCAAGAAGTGGATCATAACAACTACTGTACAAATGTAGACGTCTCTTGTTGAATGTGCTAGTATACCCTATTCCAGAGGATTTGTATTCTGTAAATCACAGATTATACTGAAATATTATGCTTCTGTTTTTTTCAATCACTTTCTCAATTCATTCAAAGGTTAGCTGTTTTGTTCCTGTATAACAAAACTGATGGCCGAATGATTATCAGCCATCAGTCTATGGCATTTAAGATGGGTGCTAAGGCCTTTTCATTATTTACCAGCCACAGCTCTCTATATTCTGTCTGAGAATGTACTGCCTGCTAATTAAGAAGCAACAGCATCCACCCAAGCTGTATGGCCCCTTTAATCAGCTGACTGTAGGGGTAACAGGAGTCACCCAAATGTTGAACATGGGGGTGCTTGTAGTTGGACTCCCAACAATCTATTGATGGCCTATCTGACCCCCAACAATCTGATATTGATGGCCTATCTGACCCCCAACAATCTGATATTGATGGCGTATCTGACCCCCAACAATCTGATATTGATGGCCTATCTGACCCCCAACAATCTGATATTGATGGCGTATCTGACCCCCAACAATCTGATATTGATGGCCTATCTGACCCTCAACAATCTGATATTGATGGCCTATCTGACCCCCAACAATCTGATATTGATGGCGTATCTGACCCCCAACAATCTGATATTGATGGCCTATCTGACCCCCAACAATCTGATATTGATGGCGTATCTGACCCCCAACAATCTGATATTGATGGCCTATCTGACCCCCAACAATCTGATATTCATGGCCTACCTGACCCCAACAATCTGATAATGATGGCCTATCTGACCCCCAACAATCTGATATTGATGGCCTATGTAATATAAATGCCCCAATATTAATACTCCTCTTATGACTTTTCAACATTCTAGTTGTAAATATACAGACGAAGGAGCTTGAGATTTTTTAGATTTGTTTGGTAGTCTGAAGCAAAAGTGGGATTTAGAAGGAGAACAGATATGAATCAGCATATTATTTTGAACCCGATTAATGAAATGAAACATATTGATATAACAAATGGGGGGGGCGTGGCCTGCATCTGAGGAGACCGGACGTGTTTTTGCAGAGCTCCGTCCTTAGCTACAAACAAGCGTTGCCTGCTTTGCTTATTCTGCTGGATTGTCACCGGGAGACCTCGGGACCTCCTCCACGATATACCGGGATGCGACACACATCTAAAAAGGCATCGGCAGCCGCCAGAAAAAAGGCAAAGGCCTCGGTTCCTGCAGCGCCGGCCTTTCAAGATGGCGCCGGCTCCCTCCCGACCTCACTTATCAATGCCATACTAGCCAGTGCGGTGGAGCCGTAGGAGGACTCCCCTGCACCCGTTCGTGAAGACATATGCCGGGAGGTAAGTCTTGACAGCTTATCACCTAATAAGGCGGAGAAACGGAGACGGAGGAAGATTAGAATTGCTGAGGCGGCTAAACAGCGATTAGCGGCAGAAGCGGACCACGCTTTTAGAGCTCGGTCGTGCTCTGACTTATGTTTGATGTTTCTAACTTTGATACTGCCGACTGTATTACCCAGCCGACTGGGGACGTGGACACTACTCCAGCAAACCGAGATGCCTTAGCGTCTCCCCCTGCTTCACTGTCTAAGACTCTCTCTCCTCTGGCGGTGCCGTTTACTACTGTGCCTTCTTTACACCTGCCTGGTGAAATGGACGGCTCTGCTCCTCACTGCCTCTCAACATGCAATTCTGCCTCGGTTTCTCCACGACATTTGACAGCACAGGTGCCCAAGGTTTCTACGACTTCCAACACAACTACCTCGCCTTTAGATGCTGTTAACCATGATCTTGCTACGCATTTGGATTTTCTTCTCACGTACCCAGCTCCATTGTCTATCACAGCAGTTAAAGAGATGATTGTAACGTTAAGAGACTCATTGTTACAGAAACTGGACCATGTCTTTACATCTCTTTCCTCCCTGGTGAGAGCAGCGGAGGATAGAGCATTATTGGCTGAACAAAAGCTCTGCGAAGTCATTGGGGCTCATAACTCCTTGACAACTACATGTGAGAAATTGGAAGCAGAGCTTAAACTTCTGCATGACAAACAGGGAATTTTGGATGATGTTCAAAGACGTAATAATATTAAACTGCGGAGAGTTCCCGAAGCTGTTACTCTCTCTGAACTCCCATTCTACACTCAGAAACTTTTGGGTACTGTGCTCCCGAACTGCTTACCTACAGATTTACAAGTCGACTGGGCAAAACGACTTCCGAGACCGGTTCATCTTCCATCTGATGCCCCGAGGGACGTAGTGGTTCGGATCCACTACATGCACGTTAAATCAAAATTCCTGGCAGCAGTGAGGGACAGACGGTATCTTCCGACCGAATATGCGGGCGTTACATTTTACACAGATTTGTCCCCGACAACCTTGCAAAAATGACGTGCCTTTTCCGATGTCACAAGACCCTTGCGAGACAAAGGCGTTTCTTATAGGTGGATAAATTATTCACAACTATTGATCTCACACCAGGAGGTGCAACACCACCGCTTACTGTCTACCTGGAATTTAGCCTGAACATTTTAGCTTGGACTCTGGGTCTCACTATAGGACCCCTTAAGGTCTCTGAATAGGCCGGACTCTGTGCCCCAACCACTCATGCCAAGCGGCTTGATTGCCCGCGTGTCTCTCTGGCATGATGTTTCTAAGCTTTTCTCACTCCCATTGCTGAGCATAGTATTTTACCTGTATTGGTATTGTGTTTGATGTTTGTAACTTTTCACTAACTTTGCGATTTTATCTTCTATATACAGCTTTGCTAGCATGCTCTAACATTCCTTATCCCCTATGTTTGTCTCTGTTTGTCTCTGTGTTTGTTGATCTTTGATTTGCTCCGATACCCTCATACGCTTATCTATGTATAGGTCTTTACGTGACTTTGAGCATATTCGAGTTCTCTCATTCATCAACCTTTATCTGATTTGTCTTTATAGTAGCACTGTCGTTTCTTGTCTGTTAAATCTATAAAACTCTCAATAAAAAACTATTGAAACAGATATAACAAATGGGGGATACTGCTGACACTAGTGTTTATATCGGCAGGGTTGTGGAAGCGGTAAGCCGCTGCTCCGACTCCAATCAGGGACTGACTCCGACTCCGGCTCCTTCCTAAATGGCCAGACACCGGGGGGGTTATTGATCACACAGGTGTACAGTAGATCTGGCTCGGCAGCTTCTTCCTAATGTCCAACATGATCCTGGGGCAACTTCTGAGTGAATAAGGCAAAGTTGTAAAGCAGATTCTCCTCTGTGTTTGTACAGTGGATGCACACCAGGTGGTCTTTTTTTGCTGACAATCTTCTATGTTTTTAGCTTAATATTCACCATACACAAATAAAAACTGCTGACAATGCCAGATATCTGTGATATAGAGGTCAGACATAGGGATATAGAGGTCAGACATAGGCCCAGATTCATCAGCAATAGGAACTACCCACTCGGCCAGTCAGTGACTGCAGCTGTGTCCCACCTCAGTCACTGATTGGCTGAGCGGGCATTTCTAAGTGGTGCTGTGACATCACCATATTGGGAGCCCCACAGGGGTAAGATTGCACTTCAGGGGTATGGGGATGGGTAAATAGGACTTTATTAAGATCCCACCACCACAGATTTTTTTTACTGTTGCCCAGAAAACCCCTTTAATTTCTGCCTTTCTATTAAACACACATGCAGCCTGATACTGCCATAGAACACTGTAGAAATACACAATTTTTTTCCAAAAAGAAACCACATTGAGTCCAGAGGTTACTGCCACACTACTTATGGCTTCTTCTTCTCTACATTACACAGAATATCTTCATATAACACTGCTGCTCATATACAATCATCCAGCATCCAGGAAGAGCACAGATCTTCCCCCCCCCCACACACAATGGACTCTTCTAGCATAGAAAAAAGAGACCACCCTTATCTAATAGGGCCAGTTATTTATTACTGATATATGGAGGAATGCTTCACCCTTCACTAAATGTATATGAGAAAGAGTTTATAAATAAGGGACTTAGATTGATAGAACATAAAATATATTATTGAGGAATGTAAACCTAGAGAGAAAGAGAAGTGGCTGACACTAATGCCTCTCAGCTA
Organism: Dendropsophus ebraccatus; assembly: GCF_027789765.1. Lineage (NCBI taxonomy): Eukaryota > Metazoa > Chordata > Amphibia > Anura > Hylidae > Dendropsophus > Dendropsophus ebraccatus. Next base: position 131,522,621 of record NC_091458.1, read on the forward strand.
CATTTAAAAACCAACGCCAGAATGTTGGTATATAATTTGATCAAACCATATTGCCTCATGTACCACGTGCAGGTTTTAATGAGGAACATTTATAAAATTAATATAAAAACTCAAAAATAAAATTTTTAAATTTTGAGATTTTTTTAAAGCTGGAGTTGGAGTTGGTAAATTTTTTCCCACTGCAACCAAAACTAGCCCCATCTTCGCAGCCCTCTCTGCTAGTACTAATAATTGGAGAATTCTGAAGGCGCTTACCCCCCACCCTCCGGCCACTTTGCCTGTGTGTTATTCTTATAGTGTACTTATTTCTACAATATGGTGCTGTTATGTACGTGTGCAGTATGGCAGCAATGTCTCTGTACACCATGTAATGAGGACACTGCTTGTTTAAGTGTATATGCATATATTTCAAGTGTATATGCATGTGTCTCTGTATGTGTGTGCCCGTGGCATGTGTGTGCGTGTGCAAGGCAGAAGTGTTATTATATCCTTCTTTGACAAAATTCTAGATATGCTTGAGTACAAAAAGCAGCAACATCTGGATAGCTGCTGTATTTTCATATACACAACACACGACATTATGTTCTCCGTCAGTTCTTTGTTATAGTAGCAATGGATTAACTAATACCTACCTTAGAAACTGAATTTGCACTGAATCAGTTACAAAAAGAATCACTACAGGAAGAAACAGCATGAAAATGTAATAAAAGTAATTCTGACCACTCAATCACATTAAGTCAATGAGAAAATGAAAATCTCAACAGCGATATCCACGCTCTTTCACTTACACATAACTAGAATGACTAACGATATGAACAGACAAAATGTCTTTGTAACACTGCCGGCAACTGCGCCATCCTGTTCACTGTTCAGCTGTGCTCCATGCTCGTCCTGGGCCTGATATTGTCTTCCGACATCTTCTTCCTCCTTCTGCTACAGTTAGCCACTGCCCATGCGGCCAACTGCTCTGGATTTATAGAATCAGCTTGTCTCCACCTGTTTCTGCCATCTGCCAGTCCAAAGCCACCTACACCTATTTAAACTGGCTCCACCTATCCCTCCCCTGCCTGAGCATTGTTGGGTTATAGCATTCCAAGTGGAAGTTTCTGTCTGCTCTTTAGCTGTATTCCCATGTATCCTGACCCATGCCTGTTTTTTGGATTATGCTTTCTGCCTAACTCTCATCTGTACCATTTGCCTCTATCGTTGGCTGACCTGCCTCTGAAGCTGAGTGCCCTGACACTTTACCTGTCTGACTATGATACCCATCTCATCCCTTATACTGACTCTGCTGCTGATGACCCAGCTTGCTGACCATGTATACTTGCTTTTTTCATGGTGCCTAGCACAGACTCTTGGGAACCAGCTCATGTTTAAAGCACACATGTGGAGTGACCTGGTATCCTCTAGCAACAGAGTCCCAGCTTCCACATCCTGGAGTGGAATAAAGGGTAAAGACTAGAGATAAGCAAAGCTCGAGCATGCTCGAGTTGATCCGAACCTGAACTTTCGGCATTTGATTAGCGGTGGCTGCTGAAGTTGGATAAAGCCCTAAGGCTATGTGGAAATCATGGATATAGTCATTGGCTGTATCCATGTTTTCCAGGCAACCTTAGAGCTTTATCCAAGTTCAGCAGCCACCGCTAATCAAAAACCGAACGTTCGGGTTCGGATCGACTCGAACCCGAACCCGGTTCGCTCATCTCTAGTAAAGACGTAGAGGGCACTTGAACTCAGCACCCTGGTGTGGCCCAAAGCCAAACCGGTTGAGTTGCACAGCAAATCCATAGTCACTGTTCGTTACAGTAATATCCAAAAACAAAATTTATTTTACTTTGTTAAAATACCTACTTAGTGCTTATTGGTCATCCTTATGCGTATCAGTACAAAAATAGTAGCGACATTGGAATTGGTATTTTTAGATTTGATCCTCACTTTTTTAGCCAATTTTTTATAAAAACAACAAACAAAATAAATAAATAAAACAAATGTAACATCTCAATATGATGATTCATAGCTTTAAGAACTTAGCTCTGCCGTATCTTCAAATGCTGCTTTTCCTCAATGCTGATATATCTAGGATAGCAAAAAAAAGTTTTGCAAGTAGAAGCCGCAACTTTATAGATATACTTGATATTCAAACACTGTGCACTGAAGCAAAAATTTCTTCCATCTGAAAATTTCCTTTATAAAGCGCTTCTTCTATTGTCTGGTATAAAGGAAGTTCTTTTAAAGCAGATGCACTTGTTAAGTGATAAAATAAGCTTTGTGACTAAATTAACGGTTCTCAATGTTAAATCTAATTAGCCGAGTGTAAAATGGTTTTGTTTTCAAAGCAGTTTATATAACAAGTTGGCTACACAGCGGTTGTGGAGCTGTGTAATGTCTCATTATAAACTACGTGAATCAGGACCATGGACAGCAAGTGTCTCCAAACTGTAACCGTGCTGTACTGGGTACCAATTAGTCAACGCTTAATACCAATCTATAAATACAGCACCTCCAACATTTAAAGCAGACAAAACGCTGACTTGTTAGCTGGAACAGGAGGAAATACAACAAAGTGTTACTTTATTAAACAAATGTCTATTTATGCAGAAATATTTTAAAGAACACTCTTAACATTTACACATACAGTGGTAGCTCGGTTTTCGAACTCTTCTGAATTAGTATTCGAACAAAAATTGACCTAGAAGTAACGTTCTGAATTCAAACTTTGCTTGGTGTCCGAACCTTTGTCCAAGCGTGGATCGTGGGTTGTACATGGTGAGTTTAGCACTGGTGAGGCTTCACGTACAGTAAAGTACTGTATAAGATTGCTGGGGTGCATATACAGTACAGTAGTAGTAGAGTCTGTGCGCCGCCATCTCCTATACTTTACAGTGCTGTGGGGGGGGGGGGGGGTGTTATGCAGTAAAGGATGAGTGAGGAGTTAGTGACTACTGTTAGAGATGAGCGAGTACTAAAATGCTCAGGTGCTCAATACTCAAGACAAATATTTCCCGATACTCGGGTGCTCGTTTCAAGTAAAGAACCCCTGTCAGGACTGGCAGGCGTAGACAAGACAAAAGACAGTGGGCCCTAGATCTGAACCCACCCACTGTCACCTGCCTACTTGCCTCAGTCGACCCTAAACGGTCGCGGACAACCACGGAGTCGGTCCCTACACTGCGTAGGTGGATACACAAAACGTAGACACACAAACAAAACACAATGGAGGATAGTCAACTAGCAGGGTCAAAACCAAACAGACAACGCAGTACAAAATCAGAAGGAGAGCGGATAGTCAAATGTCAAGCAAGAGGTCAGAACACGGGCAGAGCAATAGCAAGGGGATTAGGACAGGGAACGCTGGGAAAGGAGCAGGGGAGCTGGGACTAGTAACAACTACCCACTTTCTCTTGCTGTGTAGGGAAGTGGTTGAGACGAAAATATAATAGGCAAGAATTTTTGAATGTCTCGTATTTGTCACGGTCACCAGAAAAGCGGTCAGGGAGCAACATTGTGGTTTTGGAAGGTTTAACAACCACCGGGGGCGCTACTACTGCTTCAGCCTGATTTTGAGAAAGAATCTGGACCTGTTTAACTAGGTCCACTACCAAGACTGACAAAGCCTCCATTTTAGTAACAAGGTCCGAGTCCATTAGCTGATTAACCTGGTTGGCCAGCTTGACCACCAGGCCTGACACCCCCTCCACTTGGGTAGCAAGATCTTTGACTGTAGCCATAACAGAGGGGGGCAGTATATTTTAGGCTGGGTATTCTGTTAGGAACCGGACAGCAGGACAAGACAGTGAGCCCTAAGCTCAGCCCCGCCCACTGTCCTCTACCTACTTGCCACAATCCGCCCTAAAATGGCGGCGAGCAACTGGGCGGCAGTCCCTGCACTGGCTAGGTGGGATACAAAGACAAGACAGACAGACAAAACACAATGAAGAATGGTCAGCAATCCGGGTCACAACAGTCTGGCAGCAAAGGTACAAAATCAGGATCCAAAAGAGTAGTCGAAATAACAGGCAATATGGTCAGGGGCAGGCAGCAAGCAAGGGTAGTCAGAAAACAAGGCAAGGGACAGAAAACCAGAGGTAACGCAGATAGATGCAGGCAGAGCTGGAATGCAGGACAGGGAAGCTATACTGAATAACCAGCAATGATCTGGGATACTGAGAACAACTTATAGTGAACCAGAGCCCGGTCCAGAATCCCATTGGAGCAGCCTCCTGACTGCAGAGCATACACAGCTGATAACAAGGAAACTGACTAGCTATAAGATCCCTCAATCACAGAAACCAGAGCAAGAAAGCTTAACTCTGAACCTGCCAGAGAGCTACACAGGTGGACACGGGTGTGGTGGAAGCCTGCTAATCACCACCCAGCAAGGGCTGGAATAAAACAGTGTTCAGACCAGGTTCAGACATAAATGAAATACAAACATAAAAGTGCAGAATCATGGCCAAAAGCGTAGTCTCGGTCGTATCTTACGAACTGAGGACTGCGCCAAGGTTCCAGCAGGAACATTCATGACAACCCCATTGAAGTCAATGGGAAACTCGAGCATTTTTGCAGGGGATCAACGCTCTGCACAGGGAAGGTTGCGTGAAAACCTGGAAACCTCAGAAAATGATGGAAGCAACACGGAAATGGACAGCAGGGGAAGCATATATGGATGCCTCTATGGCTGGCTAATAACAACATTACGCCAAATTATGGGCAACAGCCGGGTGGTGGCACTCAATACAATTTTGCTAACCCAGACCAAGATGGGCAAGGCACATATGCTTGCACATATTAGGAAAGCACCCAACTAGGTGCAACTGGGAGGACTTTTGGTGTAGTCTATGTGTGTACCAGGTACCAGGTGCTGTTTGTTTTAGAGCACCCGTTATACTGCACACTGCACAGCCAGGATAGGTGTGGCTGCACTACAGATCCCAGCAAGCCAAGGTACAGCAGCAGCAAAAATTAGTACTGAGAAGACTTTGGACAATTTCCTTGGGGTCTATGTGGACCACGTGCTGTACCCTTTCTGGCACCAGTCGCTCTGCACAGTGTGCAGCCAAGAGGGCAGTAGCTGCACTACAAGTCCCAGCCAGCAGCCAAGAGGAGGCAAAAAAAATGTAGTTGTAGCCCTTAGAAGGACTGTTGGGTTCTTTGTGGATGATTCCTGCCTAACAGACACTATTTTCCCCACCCTAACACTCTCCCTGACAGACAACAGCTCTCTCCCTAAGCTCACCCAGCCTGAGTCTGAACGGAGCATCACGGGACCTGATTCTTATATGCCCAGGTCATCTGATCTGGCCAGCCAATCGCTGCAATCGACATGTAGGGTTCCTATGTGATGCTAGGAGGTGCCAAAGATTCTCCTGCAAGATGATTGACTGACAAAAAGCAGCCAAACATGCAGAAAGAGGAAGATGCCATTGTCTCGAGTATAGCGAGATATTGAGTACCCTAATACTCAAACGAGTACCAAGCTCGGACGAGCATGCTCACTTATCTCTAACTACTGTACTATAATTGCTGGTTTTGTGGAACATTTCTTGTTATGAATGTACTGTAGAGTATAGTGCTGTTCTGTACTGCAGTGATTAAACTGGGCACTTTTCAACGTAATAAATGATACTGTAGTTAATTACTGGAAGGTGCTGGAACCAATGAACATACAGCTACATTATTTCCTAGGGGAAAACACTACTTGGTTCTCAGACTGCCTTTCTACACCAATTAAAGGACAACTCCAGCCAAAATCTATTTTTTAATATGTTATTTCATAAGCAAAGTTATACAAATTCCTAACATACACTAATTATCGGAAATGCACAATTTTGTAGATCAGACAGGCTTCAATTTCTCTATAAAAACATGACGCCACGACTCTGGGTCTATATCTGAAGGGTGTAGCAGGGGCCACAGTATATGTTGAAACTACATCTACAAGTTACATATACTGGTGCGATTGGGGGGGGTTGGTTGCACTATGGCTCCTGTCATGGGAGAGCTGGGGGGGGGGGGGGGAGGGTAGCTCAATTTTACGCCAAAAGCACATGAAGGGCCCTGTTATTTTTTACATATAATTTCTACATATACTGCACCCCCTGCTGGATCCTGCAGGTATAAACTGGGGAGTCGTGACAACACATTTTTTTTTAAGAATTTGAAGCCCTCCTGATCTACTAAATTGAAGGAAATAGCACTATATATGCATTTCCCCTAATTAGGGTATACTAGGAATTTGTCCAACTTTGCTTATGAAATAACATATTAAAATTACAATATAGTGCTTTTACAGGCACTATAAAGATTTGGGCCAGAGTTGTCCTTTTACTTTGAGAACAGATATACTACTGTATTTAAATATCCAAGATTTATAAGGCACTATTGAAGACAGTTATAGTCACTTATGATACTAAATGGGTGGTATAGTTCAAAAATCCACTTTCATATACCCTCTTAGCGAGGGTCCTATGTCCTGTCCATTATCTCGGTCATAGTGGAGAACAGTTACAGAGAGCTTTTCTTTTTCTGTCCTGCATTATATATACAATCTATTGATTTCAATCAGTGCTGTTAAATGCTTAATTTTCACTGTGGTGGCGATGCGGAGAAATGTCACACTTAAATGGCCACTGTCACAATATGAAATTACTTTGTTTTTTAGAAGATAAAGTAAAAAAAATATATATATGATCATTTGGAGTAGTAGATTTTTCTACTGTTTACCCTGACCGGCATGGATCAGCTGCCCCTGCAATTATCAGGCAATAAATTCCACAAGGGAGCAATTCATCTTTTCTATGAAGACTTTATTAATACTATGTTCTTCTACAGATAATAGCTGATTGTAGAGGTCCTAGCAGTGGGACACTTCACCTTCAATTCCCACTTTATGCACAGATTTCGTAAATCTGGGAAAGTAGTCCTGCTATTAAGCCAATAAGGCATGTGACCTTTTCACCAGGTTTCAGATTTGCAGTGATACAGAGTCATTCACATTTTGAAGGATGAATGGAGAATAGAACTTGAAGTATTTGAAAGGCTGATTTCACACTTCGTCTCTCAGTATCTGTCAGAGGTATATGTCTGGGGATTCTCGGATATATACCTGGTGGATGATAGATGCCATGTAAAAACATTTATAGAGAGTGGTAGTTTTTTTTTTCTTTTTCTACTGAATCCAACTAAAAGGAATAAAGTGGAAGTCTGCACTATTCCATCCAGCAAACCTCAATAGGTACTACTACTAGCCCAATGGTGGCCAAATGTAACCCCTTAACCTCCCGCCACCTGCAGCCCCCGGCCCAAGCATACATTACCTGCTCGGCGCCACCTGCTGTGTGTGAGGCTCCTGGCTCCCCTCGGTCCCCATCAGCCAATCAGTGCACGGCAGGAATGATGATTCCGCTGCGCATATGTAACCCCATAGAAGTTCACACTACATGAATTCGCAGCAAACTCGCAGCGTGAAATCCGCTGCGAATCTGGTACGTGTGAAGATTCCCTTAAAGTAAAAAACTTGTGGATTGCTGCAAGTTCCATACGGATGAGTGAGATGGTTACAGAACTTTCTGCAACATTTTCCACTGTGGGAATCCACCCTAAAAGGTTTGCTCATCACTACTAAATAGGTAAGAGTGTCCTTTAACTATATCCAAGACATTTGACTGTGGGAATTTTAGGAGCTCCCTTGCCGAGAAAGCTATTTGTCAAGCAGCTGTGATTAATACCAGCCCTAGCTGGAACCTCGAACAGTTCTGTAGCTCTAGCTGAGCTACTTTACAAGCTCAGCAGGTCACACCTGGCCGCTAATTCTTCATTGAACATAGCTTCTGGGCTTTATTGAAATTGCAATACTGTAGACCATATTTTTTATAATCAGATGCCACATATGCTGAAAAGAATATTACATTTTAAAAGCTGTAAATGGTTTTCTACATTGCTTTAAGTTGGACAGTGTGAGAGCGTGACCAAAGAGTAGTCTAGATGTGCTTATAAAATATAAAATTGTGAATATATTGTCATCGTTTTATAAGTTCATGTCAGTTGTAGGACCAGCAGCTTAAAAAAAAAGTCATAACCAATCATATAGGCTGAGGGCTTCCTCTATTATCACTGTCTAAATACAATCGCTCTCCCATAGCAACAAATTATTACACAGTTTTTCTTTTCTTTTCTCCTCCTGAGAAATGAAAGCTGTGCTGTGATTGGTTTCTATGGTAAAGAATTGTTATATTCTGTAGAAGAAGATGATATTTTAATGGAAAGGCACATAATGTAAATGTTTGAAAGGGTATTTTAATGACTGACATTTAGAAATCTCCATAGGACGTCATAAACTCTCAATAGGAGTCTCAATGTTAAAGTGGTGCCAATGCTGGGCCCCCAGACACTGTCGATGTGTCACCGTGTGTTGCTGCTCTCTGGAAGGGATGGTAAGGCACGGTGAACTCCAATGGTAAATAAGTCCAGAGAGTCAGGGTTCGCAGTAAACAACATGCTTCTTTACTGAAAAAATTTCAGATGCAAAACAATACAGGCAAAGCACTGAGCTGGCTTCTTCAGTCTTCAACCCGTGGCAGAAGAAGGTGTTCTGTGCAAGGGAAAAGTCTAAGGTAGCTGTCTTCTTCTAGGTCTTCTTCTTTGTCTTCTGTGCGGTCTAGCAGAGTCTCTTCGGCCCTCTAGTCTCTAGCTGCAGAACAACAGGCTACTGACTGACTCTTCCTTATATACTGTTTGGGAGAAAACTAGAACCTTCTAGTGGGTGGGGTGGAGTGGAGAGGCACAGCCTTAACAGATACAATGTTTTACCTTTAGTCTGCTATAGACTTGTATTGGGTTTTCATACAAGTCTATGGGTATGACACAGCAGCTTCTGTCTAGACATAAACACCATTGAAAAGGTCAGCAGGTCTGTTTTTTCCCCTCCAAAAGTTTCTCTCCAAAAAGTGTCATAGCTTGGCTTTACCCCTACAGAGTGTGGTGCAGGTATAATGCAATTACAGTGGACAAGAAGACATTACATACCAAGCAAAGTTCAATACTACAAAACAGTGTGCACAACAGAACAACAAGTGAGATGGGGATGGCCTTCCATTATTTTGAATATCTGCTAATGTCCATGATCAAAGGTACCTGTAAGGTCCCCGTGGAACAAAGAGACACACAGGACAAGTGGGCCCTACAGCTAGCACCCGCCACGCTGTCCCTACCTACTTAAAGGGCAGGTCCTAACTAACCGTCCACAACTGGGCGTCAGTCCCTGCTCTCAAGTAAGTGCAAAACACAGACAGACAAAATACAGGACACAAAATATATAGTACAAATGGGCCGAGTAGAATACCAGACAAGTAAGATACGAAAGCCAGAGATAGTAACAGAGTGGGCAAACAAGGTACAATGACAATAGACAAGGCAAAGTCACAAAGACACACAGAAGGACAGGACCAAGAAGGCAGCGAGGAACGGAGGACTAAATGAATGGCGGACAAAAGCCAGAGATGCAACAAGGTAAACAGTGAACCAAAAGCCGAAAATAGTAGCAAGATGAACTGAGGACAAAGCAAGGCACACTGAGGACTAAGCGAGGCACAGAACCAAAAGACAAAGAATGGTAAGAAACAGGCAGAGGGGTCAGGAAACCAGGAATACAAACAGTAAGGCAAAAAGGCTGGATGTAGCTGAACAGACAAGCTGCACAAGACTATTAAGAGCCGAGACTAAAGGGCGGGAGACACCTATAAGGGAAACGGAGTGCCTGGAGACAAAGCCCATTGGTTAATCAAGAGAAACACAGAAAGCAAGAGGTGAAGAGACCTGTCCATCAGAACACAGCAGAGACAATCAGTGGGAAGACGACAGCAAAGGAAAGAGCAGGGAGAACTAAAAAACATGGAACGGATTACAGACGACAACTTGTTTTCCTTATTAAAACTTGCCTTTAGTGGTCACAGTGGTCCCCTAGTTCCCCTGCCTCCTCTTTTAGTTTTCATTGTGGGGGTGTCTTTTTCTGCTATAGCAACAGGAGGGTTCCTCTTTTACTTCAGTAGTCACAACTTCCTTTTTTATATATTCCAACACACTCTCTATGTACTTCCAGCTTGTAGGGAAAATTAACTATACATTCTCACTTTATATTCTTCTTTGTATTTACCGTAATTGAGTGTCGCTTTAAATAGACTGAAAAACTGTTACTTGATATTTTTTTTCTTCTGCCCTTATGTGGGTATATGTAAAGTATACACTGAGTATATGTTAACTCTGCACTATTGCAGGACCCACAAGATTGCAGGTCTCAGTATCTAATGACCACAGGGAGAGTTAAAGATATTGGCACAGGCCTTGAAAAAGCCGAGTGCTGGGGGTAGGATGCACTTGATGAGGTTGATGAACTTCACCACCACAATCACTGGTAGGAGAAATGGGGAGGTGTTAGATGGCTGACGTTTGGGATCAATTGAGGAGTATGTTGACAATGGGGCTGGAGGCTGCTGAGACACTGATGGACCGTAGGCCATGAGATGTCCTGTGAGATGTCACCAGTGAGCAGAAAACTCTGAGTTAGAAGCAGTTCAGCTACTTTGCCAAGCAGGGTCTTGTTATGATGGAACAGGCAGCAAGTCAGTACATTGGCTGCTACAACTCTGGGTGAGGAAGGTCTAGCCATTAAGAAGAGGGACTTAAAGTGTGTTGTGTAGGCCACCACTGAAGTAGTATAGGTTAAAGTGGGTTTTTCCCCAAAACATTTTTTTCTTTAAAATCAACTGGTGCCAGAGATTTGTAATTTACTTCTATTAAAAAAATAAATCTCAGGTCAATCTTCCTGTACTTATCAGCTGCTGGGATGTCCTGCAGAAAGTGGTATTTTTTCCAGTCTGGAGAGCAGGTAAAGTTTTCTGTGAAGAGTTGCTCCTGCTCTGGACAGTTCCTGACATGAACAGAGGTGGCAGCAGAGAGCACTGTACCAGACTGGAGAGTGTACACCACTTCCTGCAGCACATACAGCCATACCATGGCAGCAAGTCTGACATGTGAATTATGGGCCATATGTTCCTTATTTAAACTAGTTATGAGTGAGCATGTATTATATAGGTGATGAAGGCATTATGCCAAAATGTGTCCTCTCTCTGTTGTTGTACCATGATTAGATGTGAATAAACCACTATGTTTGTGAGTACATCGGTGAGTGCCGGGAATCCTCTCACTGGATCTGCTCCCTGATGAGCTTGCTGAGCCACAGAAAACTGTATCTGAGCTGTTCAGTCCTTCTCTGCTCTCAACTCCCTCCTCCCCCTACCTTCTGAGACAGCTGATGTAAACCCTTATCTGCAACTTTGTAATGCTGGGATTAATCACATAGGGAGAGATTTGTCAAGCTGGTGTATAGTAGAATTGTCTAAATTGCCCCCAGCAACAAATCAGATTACACCTTTCATTCCTCACAGAATTTTTGAAAAATGTAAGGTGGAAGCTGATTAGTTGCTAGGGGCAACTAAGACAAGTCAGCTTTACACCAGTTTGATAAATCTCCACCATAGAGTCCATCAGCACCTTGCCCTCAGATGAACCTGCCCAGCATTACAAAGCAGCTACAAGATTGCTGATAAAGCCTGCCAGTGACTTGTTTACATGAGTCTCAGAAGAGAGGGGGAGGAGTTGGAGACAGAGAGAGCACCTTACACATAGTTTTTTGTGTCTTTCGCAGAAAGCAGCAGCTCAGAACTGCTGGAACTCTTAATGATATGAATGCAATGAACAGAAGGGGGGATAATTCAACCTATATTTTACCTAACTGGATAACCCCTTTAATGAGCTTCTATGGCCAGGAGGGGAGCTATGGACTGTGGTTACAATGTCCAAAATGTTTTGCAAATAAAAATATCTTTAGTCAGTTTATAGGTAGAAAAAAGTCGGCACTACTACGGCTTCTATCACATGGATAGCTTCGCCAGCAACATACATAGCAAATGTTCACTTCATACGTCCACCTTATCGTGTGGTGCAACAATCGGACAAAGTTCAGTAATAACTTATAACGTGCTAGGCAAGAAATGGAAAAGATTCCGAGTGCACTCACCGGTGGGTGTAACCAAACTATCCTTTATTCGCGCATATGAGCGCAGTGAGGATTCGTGGGGAGAGGGAGAGGGACGCCAACACCTTCCACCAGGGATTACAGCTGTTTCACGCCTACTGATCGGCGCTTCTTCTGAAGAAGCGCCGATCAGTAGGCGTGAAACAGCTGTAATCCCTGGTGGAAGGTGTTGGCGTCCCTCTCCCTCTCCCCACGAATCCTCACTGCGCTCATATGCGCGAATAAAGGATAGTTTGGTTACACCCACCGGTGAGTGCACTCGGAATCTTTTCCATTTCTTGCCTAGCACGTTAAAAATATCTTTAAATGCTAATAGCTGCAATTTTTTGCATAGGTGCTAAAATATACCAGCAAAAATATGTTTCCCGATTCTTCTACTACATATAGCATGTCCCCAGAAGCCCCGGCAGAATGCATTCTTTTTTCCAGCTCAGTACAGCATTTCTTCCTCCAAACTTGCCATGTAAGACAGAATATAGAGACTTTTATCAGAGCATAAACAAAGCTACAGGCTGATGTCTGCTTGCTGTTAATTTATTTATTGCTTAGTAGGACACACAGGGAATATAGAGGGGATGGTTTGCTTAACTCCCTTGCATCTGAAGACGTACACAACCGATCAGCGAGTACCCTAATGATCTGTGGCATATTTTTGAGTAGCTAACAGGGCTGATCGCCAAGGGGGCAGCAAGTATAAGGTTACAGAAGTCACAGCGGGAAAGGTTGGGGGGTCATGCATTTTAACTTGTCTGTAAAGAGACGGCATATAAGCTTCATGTCGGTTGTCACAGTTAGCGCTACAAAGCGCTCCAACAAATGATTTATTTTTCAGCATTTATAAGTTCCAAAATTCAAAGTAAAACTAGAGGAGCAGCAGGAGGGAAGGTTTAAAGTGAAATATTTGACAGTATCTCGCTGTATCACTCCCTTGCCTCCTACGCAGCTTATTTCAGGGTACGATCAAAACTATAGACCTGGGAAGAGAGCGGAGGAAGGGGGGGAGGGAGGGAGGGATAGAAGATCTGTAATAAGAAAGTGAAGTCTCTAGACATGTCAGGTAAGTGTGTGCTGCTAGTTAATAGCAGTAATTATTTATTAAATGTGCAATTCCATTCGGATGGCGTGCAATAAAGAAGCAATAGATGATCATAAAATGTTAATAGAGGAGAACTGGAAGGTGTTGGATAGATTCATATTTACTAGTTTTTGGATTGCTATAATGAGGCTACAGATTGATACACAGACAAACCAGAATAGATGGTCCTGCTTGCCAAGGCTGAACTCCTTGAAATATTCTCATGCTGGGAAAAGCCTATTTCCTATACGTAATAATTATAAATGATTTGCTTTTTCGGTCAGGGCTCTGAGTTGTTTCCTCAGCCGACTAGCACATAACTGTCATGGAGGCAGACGATGGCAGCGAATTATTAGCATCATCACACTCCCATCACGCACTAACATTAATGCGGATCATATCTTACCTTTTGTGTGCTTCACCTCTGACCTCATTCTTTCCCAGCCTTCCCTGAGTGTTCACGTGTTTATTGTAGCTTGTAATGGGATCATCAATATGATAGCTCACTCTTTTCTTTGTCACAACTGGAGACCTTTTAGAGGTTACTCCCATTGCACCAAAACTGTCCCTTGTTTTCTGAATGACAGTAATGGAATGCTGTGACATTAGCCCCAATGTGACCTCGGCTAGTGACATCAAATGAGTATGGATGATTTAAATAAGACAGGTCCCCCAGCGGGATGCTTGTGGGGCATGTGTGACAGGATGATTGCTTGCCTCCTTTTATACATCTGTTTTATCCACGTGTGAGGAAACAAATCTAGGTCTTCCTATAAAAAAATGAGGTTTATTATACTAGTGTTTCCCCGAAAATTAGACAGTGCCTTATATTAATTTTCGTTCCCAAAGAGGCACTCTGTCTTAGTTTTAGGGGATGTCTTATTTATCGAGAACGGCACCAGACAAGCACGGGGAGGGGGAGAGGTGAGCGGCACAGGGAGGGATGTTAGCGGCAGAGGGAGGAGAGAGGTGAGTGGCATCAGGAGGGTTGTGAGCGGCACGGGGTAGGATGTGAGCGGCACAGGGAGGGAAGCGAGAGACACTGGGAAGAGGGAGAGAGGTGAGCGTCACAGGGAGGGATGTGAGCGGCACAGGAAGGGATGTGAGGCAGCATTGTGAGGAGGGAGAGAGGTGAACGACACATGGAGGGATGTAAGCAGCACTGGGAGGAGGGAAAGAGGTGAGCGGTATGGGAAGGAATGTGAGTGGCATGGGGAGGGATGTGAGCAGCATCAGGAGGAGGGAGAGAGGTGAGCGGCATCGGGAGGGATGTTAGCGGCACGGGGTAGGATGTGAGCAGCACAGTGAGGGATGCGAGCGACACTGGGAAGAGGGAGAGAGATGAGCGACATAGGGAGAGATGTGAGCAGCACTGGGAGGAGGGAGAGAGGTGAGCGGCACGGGGAGGAATGTGAGCGGCATGGGGTGGGATGTGAGCGGCACCGGGAGGGGAGAGAGAGGTGAGCGGCACGGGGAGGGATGTGAGTGGAACTGGGAGGAGGGAGAGGTGAGCGGCAAGGGAAGGAATGTGAGCGGCATGGGGTGGGATGTGAGCGTCACCCGGAGGGGAGAGAGAGGTGAGCGGCACGGGGAGGTATGTGAGTGGAACTGGGAGGAGGGAGAGGTGAGCGGCACGGAGAGGAATGTGAGTGGCATGGGGTGGGATGTGAGCGGCACCGTGAGGGTAGAGAGAGAGTTGAGTGGTATGGGGAGGAATGTGAGTGGAACTGGGAGGAGGGAGAGGTGAGCGGCATGGGGAGGAATGTGAGCGGCATAGGGTGGGATTTTAGCGGCACCGTGAGGGTAGAGAGAGAGTTGAGTGGTACGGGGAGGAATGTGAGTGGAACTGGGAGGAGGGAGAGGTGAGCGGCATGGGAAAGGATGTGAGCAGCACTGGAGTTAGAGAAAGAGATGAACAGCCTGGGGAGGGATGTGTGCAGCACAGGGAGGGAGGGATATTGGTGAGCGGCACGGGGAGGGATGTGAGCAGCACCAGGAAGGAGGAAGAGAGGTGAGAGGCACGGGGGGGGGGGGGGGGGGGGTGAGCGGAACTGGGAGGAGGGAGAGGTTAGCGGCACAGGGAGGGATGTGAGCAGCACTGGGGGGTAGGGAAAGAGATGAGCAGCCTGGGAAGGGATGTGAGTAGCACAAGGAGAGAGGGAGATTGGTGAGCGGCACGGGGAGGGATGTGAGAAGCACCAGGAAGGAGGGAGAGAGGTGAGAGGCACAGGGAGGGATGTGAGCAGCAAAGGACCAGCACAGGGAGGGAGGTGGTGCCTTATTTTCCGGGGGTTGCCTTATTTTGAACTAGTTGGTAGACTAGCTAGGGTGTCTTATTTTCAGGGAAACACGGTAAATCCAATAGTAAAGCTTTAGCAGTGCAACATAGTTGTTAGGTTTTTAAGATTATGTTTAAAGTTATTGGAAATATATACAGTAAATGGAAATATAGCTGTTGTCTAGTCTATAAAAAAATTAATTATTATATCCACGTTAATCTCTATCTGCAGAGTTTTGAGACTTTCTAGCATGGTGCAATAATGTACTTTGTTGCTCAGGCCTATGGTTTTATACGGTCCAATACAACATCAAGAGAATGTATAAGCAAGGCCATGTCTGATAGTAAGCCAAGCGAGTTTATGGCCTCAGGCGGCAGATTTGCAGAATGCCCAAGGGGCCATAAATCTTAATGTGTGCTACATACCACTGACCCCAGTCAGGACTGGGAATGCAAACACTTTGATGGTATGATTATTTGCTGGAAGAATCCCTGCATCATGGAAGCTAAAACATAACTTTTAATTCAAGTCCATAAAATCTCGTATATCCTTAAAAGATGAAAGTAAGAAAATTACCTTCATCTTCAGTGTCCAGGGTGCTGACGTCATTCCCTCTCTCTGCTATGTGCAGTAGAGGGCTGGGTGGTTGGGAGCTTGCTGGCTTCTCTGCCTGCTGTATCCTTATCTCTATTAAACATCTTGATAGCCTGAGGCATAGAATACAGGACCGGCTTACTATTGCAAGTGTTGGGGCCCACAGCACCTCTACGGGCCCTGTCCAGCCCAGCCAGCCTGTGTGAGCATCAAGATGTCCAATGAGCATCCTTTTCAAACTGATAGAAATGCCCATGCAATGAGCGCCTTTATCAGTCTGAATGAGAGAAGGGCAGCTCATTGGTGAGGAGGAGGAGCATGGCCTGGGTCCTGGGAGGGGCACATGGCCCTGGAGCAAGATAACTGAGACTTGTGAGGGCCTGTGATATTCACCTCTGCCCTGTACAGTGTGCAATACAGGGAAACCTATGGGTTAATCCCCCCTTCCCTTGTACTTAGTGCCCCCATGGCTTACTCAAAAGAACCTGCTGCTGTTTCTGCTATATTGTGTCTGTAGTAGTAGCTGGCAGCCTTTTCCTTGCAGACTCCTCTCTTCCTAATAATCTCAGTCCTGACTTCCAGTGCTGCTGTATCATGTTACAGCAGAAGGTTTATGTGAGGAGCACATAGGGGTCTGAGTGCAGGGGAAAGGAAATAACCCATAAGTGGCCAGCATTGCAGTCTGCACAGGAGGAGAAAGGAGGGGGTGGTAGTCACTAATAAGTGGCCAGCATTGCAGTCTGCACAGGAGGAGAAAGGAGGGGTGGTAGTCACTAATAAGTGCCCAGCATTGCAGTCTGCACAGGAGGAAGAAGGGGCGGGATTAACTAATAAGTGCCCTGCATTGCAGTCTGCACAGGAGGAGAAAGGAGGGGTGGTAGTCACTAATAAGTGCCCTGCATTGCAGTCTGCACAGGAGGAAGAAGGGGCGGGATTAACTAATAAGTGCCCAGCATTGCAGTCTGCACAGGAGGAAGAAGGGGCAGGATTAACTAATAAGTGGCCAGCATTGAAATCTACACAGGAGGAAGAAGAAGGGATGGGGGAAATTAACTAATAAGTGTCCAGCATTGCAAACTACACAGGAGGTAGAAGAAAGTGGGGGATTAACTAAGTGCCCAGCATTGCAGTCTGCACAAGGAAGGAAGGGAACATTAACCCTTAGGTACCCTGCATTGCTGTCTGCACAAATCGAAGAAAGACTACTCTGATTATCCATTTACTACATTTTCTTTCCACTGCACTATATGCAACTAACTCACATTGTAATAGACCTCTATTTTTGTAAGCGTCCTATTGGTCACATAGTGATCTCCATTTGTTCTTTTTTGTGTGTGTGTAAACTATATGCAGCATACAGGGCTGTGCAATGTATCAGTATGTCACCTCAGTTGTAAATAGAAATGGACTGTACCTCAGTCTTCCTGTACTGATACTATATCCATCACATGTGACATACCAGTACATTACACAGCACTGCATGCCAACAGTAACAGGTTGTTCATCTCTGTTTGTGTTGTATGTTTTACTATAGGAGGAAGATTTATCAAACTTGGTTACAATGAAACAATGGTTTAGGTGCTCACAACAACAAGTTTTTATGTGTTACTGTGATAAACATGTGAATTAAAGGGGTACACCTGTTTCAGCATGTTATCCCATATCTATAGGACAAGAGATAATAAGATGATATTCCTCCCTTGTATATCGGTATTATTGTTAATATAGGTCTGACGATGCTGGATTTGGTCATATCCAGTTGACATTGTACTGTCACCCCATGGTTTGCACACAAAGGGGCCCGCTGAGGCTCTGTTGTCCAAAGGGCCCCCAAAAAACCTGGAGCCAGCCCTGATAGTATAACAATGTTCATAGCCTTATATAACACCTTTTTAGCCATGATAAACGCTTCAACACTTCCAAACGCTTCCAAATTCTGTTGTTCTGAAGCATCAAACAAGTGGGAAAAGCAAACCAGCAAGAAACTAGGAGGTGGTAGCTGGCTCAGCACAGCATAGAGGTAAGACTTTTCTTTACATTTTGTTTTTTCCTCTGCCCCGCAGATCTAATTTGCATATGAGGATGACGGGAAAGATCCTGGGAATCCCGCCGTGCTCAGTGTGCTGCTGTAAGTGAATGGAGAGGGCACGCGCTTGTCCGCTCTCTCTCCCCTCAACATGTTAGTTCTTTGAGCGGAGAGCAGCGGCAGCGTACCCTCTCCATTCACTTACAGCAGCACACTGAGCACTGCGGAATTCCAAGGATCTTGCTCAGTGTGAACTGGTCCTTAAGGCGGAAAGTGGATCCACGGCAGAAAATTCCCCACGGAGGTTCAGCCGTGTGAACAACATGGAGGACATCCAATTAAACACAATGGGGGCAATGCTATGTTCCTATTTTACTGACAGAATTTGAAGCAGAATTCTGAGAATTTCAGAAAAAAAAATAGAAACAGATAAGAAAAAAAGAACATGTTTAGTATCAGTCCCTAATAGTAAAAGAAAATCTAGAAAAAGTCCCTTCTTATTACCTGCAGATTACTTCTCATTTTTGGATTTTGGACTCTTAGAAGATTTTTAAATAATGTAAATTTTTAATAAAATTTTGCAAAATCAACACAAAAAAAGTGTCAAACATCTCCCCCAAATCCTCAGTACTACAGTACACATAATGGGCAGCAGAGCATTATGACATAAGGAAAACATACAGCCTATGTAAATGTATACAATATCCCCATCTGGATCTCATTATATACTTGATTTGGAAAAAAAAAAACAAGTTATTAATTAAAATAATCTACTTTTCTTTTAGGTAATTTCATGAAGACATAATAATTAGCTATTGAACCTTGTGACATATCTGTGATTCGTGTATTTACTATAATGTAAAAAGCTGGGTGACCACCCTCTAAGTGTGGTGATTCTATACCTCTTGCCAGGGGTTGTAGGTATAGTGATTAGTGATGTGTTTGCAGCTTGTAAAGCAAACATTGTGTTGTTTCACACTTCTCCACATTGATTAGGGAGACTGAGTGTTAATTAGTAGAAATAATGTCTCTAGGTCTAATGTTGAGAAAATAAGTAAGGTCCTTGTCTTGTCTATTTTTCATTGGTTATTTACATTTTCACTCTTGAATGCTATGTTATATTCATAGATTTAAAAAAAAAAAAGTGCTGCCCTGGAGCACTTACAATAAATCAGGTGTTAATTAGACAATTAGACTCGTCTGAAACCATTGGAGAAATAACAAATCAAAGTGCACAGCTTATGTCTGATTGTACAAGAGTAGGAGGAAAGAACCGCCCCCAAGTATTAACAATGTAACCACATAGTGTCACAACAACAGCCCCTGAGGCTGCATTCACACGTTCCGTGTAGTTGTCCGTGCGCACAAATTTATAGTCTATTGCCTTATATTGGGCTTATTCACATGTTCAGTGTTATAACGGATCTCCATTCTGTTCTGTTCCGAGATAGGACATGTCATAACTAGAGATGAGCGAGGTTCGGGTTCGTATGAACTCTTGGCTTCTGACTGCCGTTGTCTGCCCGCTCCCTAGAGAGGGTAGATAAAGCCGGAGGACCGCCTGGAAAACTGGGATACAGCCTATGGCTATGGCTGTATCCCAGTTTTCCAGGTGGTCCTCCGACTGTATCCACACTCTCCACGGAGCGGGCAGACAGCGGCAGTCAGAAGCCGAGAGTTCAGGTTTGCTCATCTCTAGTCATAACTCGGAAAAGAAACACATAGCAGATTTCTTTTGAGACAGCTCATGTAAACAGTGTCACTGTACTCTGTTAATCACAGCGAGGTCACCATTAACTTGACTTCAGATTAAACCTTCCGGCATTACATAGTGTAAAGACAGCTAGCCAGGGAAGCTGTTTACCTAAACCTTCTCTGAAGGGAGCAGGGAGGAGGGAGATGAGAGCACAGATGGAGTAGATAGTTCACACCCAGTTTTATGTGTCTTCACTGGGAAGCAGTAGGCTCAGAACTGGGGGAAGGAGACTAAAAAGATAATAAGGAAGGAATTGTTGGTCTCCAGGATGGTGGATAATTCAAAATGCATTTTACCTGATCAGAATGTCCCTTTAGTCTAACACACAATAAACCAAAGTTCAGAATGCCATGTGAAAGGTTAGTTACAGACATTTCTGTGACTTTACGGACATGGAGAGAAAGGAGCTGCTGCACCTCACACCTATGGCTGACACTAATGTCTCTCGGCTACATTTAAAAACCAATGCCAGGATGTTGGTATATCATTTGATCAAACCATATTGCCTCATGTACCACATGCAGGTCCCCCGGCTCACATGAGTCTCTACACTAAATCAAAAGTGTGTCGGTCGGCGACTGCCAACCCTGCAAAGCGAGCGCTAGTAGCAAAGGGAGGCCACAGAATGGCCCTGCAACCCCATTGTCACAGGACCCCTGAGGAAGTCCGAGTGTACGGATGGAACGCGTGGGGCTCTTCAGACGGCACCCCTACTTACCCCTACCGCCTTAATCTGGTGATATACAGCTTTGGTCATCTTCTCTCACAGTTTCTCTTTTTTCTTTCTTCCTTATTTTGCTTTATTGCCTTATCATTTATTTACATCCACGTTATATCTGATTTCTCATATATGTGTGTAATATTCTGATTTGGTGACCTGCCAGGCGCATGGATATATACAGATCCATGTGTATGTTTTGCTTTATATGATAGGGGTAGTATATATTAGCTATGGGGCTGTTTTGTCTTGGATTGCATTAGACCATATGCTTTCCCTGGAGTTTGGGATTTTTTAAATGGTTTTAAGTGGGACTTTGTAATTTTTGTATTGTGTACCTGATAAATAAAGTACTTTTATACATTTATCATTTGGTGTGCCGATTTTGCCATTATAGCACATATCTTTGTATCTGATTTCATTTCTGCTAATTGGGGTCACATGGGTGTTACCAGGAGGAGTGCTAGCCACTCAAAAAAGAGAGAAAAGTAAAATACGAACATGGAGAGAAAGGAGCATCTGCACCTTACACCTATGGCTGACACTAATGCCACTAATACATTTAGAAACCAACGCCAGGATGTTGGTATATAATTTGATCAAACCATATTGCCTCATGCACCACGTGTAGGTCCCCTGGCTCACATGAGTCCCTACACTAAATCAACACTGTGTCAGTCAGCGACCGTCAACCCCGAAAAGCAAGCGCAAGCAGGGAAGGGAGGCCACAGAATGGCCCTGCAACCACAATGACACGGGACCAAATCCCGTGACTTTCCCATTCTTAATAGGCCTTATTCAAAGCATGCCTAATCTGGACCCTCTTCCCCCAAGTGAAAAATGCCATAACCATGTTATATATCTTTCTTCCCCCTATTGGGTTTGGAGACTTCCATGCACGGGTTGCAGAAACAACCCTATTAAAATGCATAGATAGTCAGTCGCAGAAAACTTCAAGAAATTAGTTTCATGTTTCACAGATTTTCTTTGAATGTTTTATAGTCCAGAATACTTGATAATCTGCCACTTTCCATTGATGGAAGATTCAATATTTGTGTAAATATGCTCAGGCCCATGGTTGTGCCCTGAATTGTTATAGAATACATTGCAGTCTTTTTTTTTTCCTGTTGTGACCTGATTCTCGTTGAGCCCCACTAGATGGCAGGATGCTACCACCAAGCTACTGTTAAGATACTGTGCAATGACAATGATGCGGAGAGCATATGAACGCTGCAAAGATTGGTGCAGTGCCAGAGAGCTGTGTGTGGGTGCCACTTTGCAGGACTGACGTGTGGTGACTTGGGAACCAGTGTTGGAATAGCAGATGGCGTTGTGGTGGAGTTGAAAGGTGGTGTGACAATGTAGTGTGTGTTTGGGAGAGAGATCACAGAGGAGGCTGCAGTGCAGGTACACTTGTGTGTTTTGCTAATGCACATTGTTAGAGGGAAAACTGTAGGAGTAGCGGTAGTGGTAGAGGAGGAGACCATGCTCAGAGAGGGAGAGGATTTCTAGCTTGCTAACAAGATCTCATTATCTCCTTTTTGGTTGGATGCTAGCTAGGCTGCAGTGTGGGGACATCGCCTGAGTCACAGTGACAGGAAAGGTGGGCGGAAATGGCTGCTACATTTTTATTCCTTGCTTTGTTTTTTTTTTTAACTACTGTGTCTCTGTGTAACTCCTGAATACAAGGCGAACTAATGTCTGAGCCGTGTCATTGCCTCCTTTGTGCAATGCTTTAGTCAGTCCGTTGCCCTTATTTCATTGATTCCGTTATTCCAGCTCAGCCATCATCTGAACTTGTAAACTATTCTGCAAGACATTTAGGTTTTCCGGTATGACCTTGCTCTCTATAGAGTAAGTACAACGGAAGCATTCTTCTCATCCATACAGCATTCTTGTATGTGTATTATATTACACAGCATGTCAAGAAGAAGATAGGAGTGGATACTTTTGTGCAGCATTAGGTATGCTCTCAAACAGAATATATGCGAGGGACTTTTCTTATGACGCTGTTTTTCTGCTGGACTGCAACCACATGCATCTTGAGGCTATGTTTACACGGCGTAAAACAGACAGGTCTCAAAACGTCTGGTGTCTATGAAGATCATCCCAGCCGGTACTGCAGTACCGTCCGAATGATCTTCCTTTGTGCTGAATTCAGACACGGGCGCATCCATGTGCCTGCATCCCAATTCACCATAGCCGACAATGGAGCGTGCGGCTGGAGCTGCACGGTCCATTGTGCGACTTGTCAGGCTTGTGCGGCCGCTATTCGTTGAATAGCGGCCGCACAAAACGTACACGTCAGTTTTCCGTGCTGCAGCTAGGGAACCTGTTCAGAGTTTATACTATGGGGGACATGTATCAAGCGGCGAAATCATATTTTTTGGCGGAAAGTGCCCATTTGCGAATAATTATATTTGCAAATTGCACTTTCCGCCCGGTACGCCAGGAGGGCGGGGAGGGGGTGTTGAGGGGGCGAAACGGGGGTTATTCATCTTTAGATTCACAAAAAAATTAGCAGGAAACCTACTCCAGCTCTTAGCTGGCGTAGGCTTCCTGCTGTGCGCATCGGCGCGCATCGGATTTATGTAGAGGCAGTCCGGAGCTGCGGACTTAATAAATGTCCCCCTATGTGTATACACTCCGGCCGGAATTCCCTAAGCCTGCAGTGCACGTAAGTTTTGAATTAATCACAGATTAATTGACAACAGCAGCTGTGATTAATTCAAAACTTACGTTTTGTGAACATGGTCTGAACAAGTATCTGTATTAGGGTTCACACTGTGGAAAACAGGCGGAAATTCTTAGAGGAACCCCACATTTGAATTGCGCCTGCCTCAGTGTCTCAATGTTATGTATAGTGCACCTTTGCTCTCGGTAGCTCTCCGCTCAAAGAATTGACATGCCGATTCTTTGAGTGGAGAGCGGCGGAGAGCAGAGGCTCGCTATACATCACATTGAGACTCAGAGGCAGGCGGAATTCCGAGCTGAGTCCTTAGTGTCCTCAGTGTTTCCTCAGTGTGAACTTACCCTAAGGCAGGGGTAGGGAACCTTGGATTTCCATCTGTTGCAAAACTACAGCTCCCATCATGCCTGGACAGCCAAAGATTTGGCTGTCCAGGCATGATAGGAGTTGTAGTTTTGCAGCAGCTGGAAAGCCAAGGTGCCTGCCCCTGTTATAAAGGGTTAAAGGAAAATTTTACTCATTTCCTTGCAGGAAACTAATTGGACACTGATAGAAATAGAGCTAGATATATGGTGTAGTATAGGAATAATTTATACTAAAATTGTATCTCACTGGGAGGAGCTTATTGTGAATCTGCCGCAAATAGAGACTGTCATCGTCTGGCTGAAAAATGTGTGTTGTAGAAATAACATTCACTTGATTCTCCAAAGTAGAAAATGCGCAATAACAGCAAATAACAAGAAGCACAAAGCCTTTACACTGTAAAGGTCACTATGTAATAGGCAATATTTAATTCTTGACTGGATGTTGTTAACCAGTGGCCTATAAGTATTCCTATTATATACCCTCCTGAACAAGTGTCTGGAAAGCTGCAAACTGCCCCTCACATTACACTGCTGGTCAGCTAGGCAGTGTAATGTGGGAGGAATCCCTACTAACCTATAGGATCTCAGAAAAATATTATTGCTGAGTGCCAAATGACTGGTAGTGTTAAGGATGATGATATTTTGTATATTTAGTGTAAATGTATATAGTTATGATGATATTTTGTATATTTAGTAAAGCCATTACAATATGGCGTAGAGATGTTTACATTCCTTGAAGCTTATGTATGGAAAAACTAGTGCTATGCAAGTAACTCTTTTCATACCTCAGCCAATGAAGTATTGACACAAGCCTTAGTAGAAGACTCCCCCCCACTTATATATACTGCATGCCATCTAAATGAGAGTTGCTTTGACCCCATACGAGGTTTCAATGTAATTCCACTACTGTTCTGCCCTCCTGACCAGGGAAGGTGCTAGGATTCATAGGGTCCCATAGCCAGAAACTGTATGCGTGGCACATGAGTCATGTCACTGGCGGTCCGAGGAGCTAGGAGAACAGAACGCTGAAGGACTGTGCTGGGTCATGTGAGTATGTGCATTGGGGGTGTTGCACCTCTTGTAGCTGGAGGTGTGCAATGCTGCCTCTGGCCACAAAAGAGTCTGGCAGCCCTGCAAGTGGGTGCTATGAGGCGTAATTACCATGGAGACAGACGTTTCACTTGGGGGGTATTTGTTATGGTAGCTAAAGATGAGTGGAACTTTCAGACTTTCGGTCTGAAAGCCGCTTACTCCAGTGCAATGCCTGCGATCCCGGGTGCATAGTTGCGCTCCCGGGAATCTGCGGCCGGGATCTTCCAGGGAATTCAAGATACATTTCCTGGAAATCCAGGGAATGTATCTTGAATTCCCTGGAAGATCCTGCCCGCAGATTCCCGGGATTGTAACTATGCACCTGGGATCGCAGGCATCGCAGGCATAGTAATTGAGCGAAGATGCCGTCGGACCAAAAGTCCTACGGTTCGCTCATCCCTAATGGTAGCTACTCCACTGTTTCAGACCAGTTCAACTGATATCTAGCAGAAGTTTGCACCTTCCTAAACTCCCAATTCACGTGGCTCCCTAGTTTAACCCTGGGGACGGTCGTAAAAGCGTACCTGTGTCTTATCAGGCGCACTTTAAAGCAAAGATGCCAACTTAGGTTGCCATAGTGACCAATGTTTTACCTGGCCTTTTGAAAGGGAAACAATTTTCTAAGTCAATAACTCCCATCCTACCTGACATTTTCCCTGGCAAATACAGCAAAAGTCTAATAATTTCTATAAAGACTCATACGGGATCCGGCTACACGTTCGTATATAAAATCCTATTAGGGTGAAATCAGGATATATGGAGTCAGCAGCATTGATATTAATTATAGTATACATAGCGCCTGCTTTCCTCAACCCGCTATGTGTGAATTTACTCCACAAATACTCCGAGCCTGCTTGCCAATCATTCTTCTCATCCCTTAGTATCTTTTTTTTTTTTTTTGCATGACTCCACACTTGGCTCTTCTAGTCTCATCTACAGCCTCCTCTTCTATTTCTGTAAGCGTGTCAATTTTTTTTTTTTTTATTATCAGCCACAGTTTCACTAACAAAACTGAATACCTTGTGTTTCCATGACATCCACATTTCTCAGAGTGCCTGAGAAGTACTTCTGAAACACAGGGAATGGCGTAGAAGAGCAGATGGCTATGAGAAAATCCAAACACTAAGAGAATTTTAAGGATTTTTAATAACCCTTTTGAGAACAGAAATTGCAGAACAATGTGTAGCAGGTTAGTAAAAAATGCATTGCGGAAAAAAAGAAAGATTCTATTAATATTAAGGGCACCTCATGGTTAAGGTAATTGAATTTTAAACCCCTGTTTGCAGTGAGAAAGGGTACAGCATCTTCAAGCTGCTTTAAGCACAAGGCTCGATAGATAAATAGCTCTCATTAATACATATTAAATCCAAATGAATCCAATGTGTCAGACAGAAAAATGGATTAATCTTGAGACAGTCTAAGTGAAGCATGTAGAAAGTATAGGCAAAACTTTGCCATGTATTAAAGAAGGGGCATCTAAAGAGGGACAAATAAACCTGGCAACTTTACACAATATTATAGCCACGGACAAGCTTCCTTGGACTAATTTTGAAGGGAAGGTCCACCTTCTTAAGTTTTTTTTTTATTGCTCCAATACAGCTAAGAGTGCATGTTCAAATACAGTTTTCTGGGACCGTGCTTGTAATACCAAAGCATATTTTCCCATAAGAAATCATTGAAAGGCAGAGAATTGGTTCTACACCCCAAAAATGTTTTTTTTTTAATGCTTAATAACATGTAAAACAAATGAAACAAATCTGTAGAAACAGCTGGATATGTTATATTATAAGTTACTGTACAGTATAGCAATCAGCATGTGAAGTATGTATAGTATAGTAAGTGTATAGTATAGTAAGTGTATAGTATAGTAAGTGTATAGGAATGAAACACAGCAGCAGTTTGTAGATACAAGATGGAACTGCAGGTCCCTATAATGCAGTAGTGTAGTACAACAGGCTAGAATAGAGAAACAGGGCTGCTGTCCGAGGTCTGTGTGGTCATATGACAGCAATGGGGAAGGGGGTGTGTTCGGCATGGACCAATTAGGAAGTGAGAGTCACAGAGCTGTGCAGGAGGAGAGTGACAGAAACTTTGTATACAGCAGTGTGAATGGCTGAGTGGACACATTATAACAGGAATGGAGAGAATGGGAAACAAATGAGGTGCGTGCTCGACCGGTCACTTGCTAGATGGTACAGTGTGACGCCACTACAGTGGTGGTTGGTTGGGGGGAATATTGCTCAGCCAGATGGTAGGTTGTCGTGACACCAGTGCTGAATCAGCACACAGGTATGGAGGCACACCTGCTTTTACTTTTTGAAGCTGGCTATATCCTTTCCCCAATGGTCAGTGACCTGCCAGGTCGTGATGGGTCCCTTGGGCGCTTATCACCCCCCCTCTCTCATTCACTGCTCATTATCAGGAAATCTCGACTCTTTTACATTAGTCGAGCCCTGTGTAACCTATGGAGAGGGGGAAGGGGGGAGGAGGGAGGAGAAAGATTCGTCTCCAGCAGAGAGCAGAGAACAAAGGATTACACAGCGGGACCTGAGTGAAAGCCGGTATTCAGAGGTCAGAGAGGTCAGTGTTGACTTCAGAGGAGAAACCCTGGTGATGTAGCTGTAAATTATCTCTTTGTTGTCCTGTTTTGGTGCCTCATCTCCCTCAACCTTTCCCCTCTCCATAAGAGAACCATGAAGACAGGGGGGAGAGCTTCAAATGGCTTTTTCATGTTAAAAATGCATTTTCCGGCTAATAAACCCCAAGTACAAAGTTTCTTAAAATCGCCTGTACTATTGATTTCGGCAAACATTTTTCAAACGAGAGTGACACTTTAAGAATGATACAAGTGAGCAGTGTAATACAATCTGGACTTGACTAAATCCGTACCGAGAACTGTGAGGAAGAAGCGGAAGAGCAGTGTTGACTTGGTTACGTGCTTATAAGAGTAGTGAGAGTTGAGAGCAGTTGAGAAGAGTAGGTGTGAACGTTCAGAGAGAAGAAGAATATTTGTGTCCCTGTTTTGACCTTTGTTGTCAGTGTACCACCTGTTGCTCTACAGTGTCGGGTGACCCGTCCTCCTAGGGTGATACAAGCCCCAGTCCTAGTAACCTGAGTTGAGCGAAGTGTCTCAGGGTGTTCCGGTGGCACCTGCATTGTGAGATAGAGTACATAGGCTTGTAGCAACTTTGCTCTATCTGGATCAGTTCCTCTACTATAGGATACCGTCCTGCACTTTTAGAGATGTGTTGGTGTGATCCCTGACTTGTCCTCTCTGTAAGGTGTTTAGCACTGTATAGTAAGGATAAGAGTTGCTTCAAAGAAGAAAGTCTCTGTGTCTCCCATACGTCTGTCTACTACCATGCTAGAGTACAGCAGTAACTGTCTTGTGTTGCGTCCTCTCTCTACCAAAACTATTAAGTGTGTGACTACATCTCCTCTCCCCATGTGACAACTTCCTACAGGGTGTGTAACAGCTTCTGTTATTGGTAGAGAAGAGAGTGCAAAGAGATAGAAGGATAGAGATAGGCAGAAGGAAAGAGCAGTTCTCATTGGTGGTGCAGATCCTAAACAAAACATTAACCCTTGTTTCACTACAGCTGTGCAATGTACAGACATAGATATACATAATACTGACATCCAGTGGCAAAACTTATATATGACTCCATTACCACGTAAAGCAACTCTGTACCCACAATCTGACCTCCCCAAACCGCTTGTACCTTCAGATAGCTGGTTTTAATCCAAGATCTGTCCTGGGGTCCATTTGGCAGGTGATACAGTTATTGTCCTAAAAACAAACTTTTAAACTTGCAGCCCCGTGGCCAACGTGAGTGGCCTAGATTGTGCATTAGGCTGGCACAACCCCTCCGTCCCTCCTCCCCACCCTCTTCATCATTAGGGATGCTCCAGGCAGATTGTCTCCTATTCCCCCCCTGTGTCAGCCCGGCATAAAGGCTGGAGTGTTAGGGCACCAGTGTAATGTTCAGACAGGAGAAAATGTTTCAGAGGCATTCCTAATGATGAAGAGGGTGGAGAGGAGGGACGGAGGGGTGGTGCAAAGTTAGGGCACAGATATTCTAAGCCACGTCCGTTGGGCACGGGGCTGCAAGTTTAAAAGTTGTTTTTTAGGACAATAATTGCATCACCTGCCAAACGGACCCCAGGACAGATCTTGGATTAAAATCAGCCATCTGAAGGTACAAGTGGTTTGGGGGGGTCAGATTGTGGGTACAGAGTCGCTTTAAACTTGAGTTACAGGCTTTTGCGAGGGGTGTGCAAAGTAGCAACACCCGTGGTGGAACTCCACACAAAGGCTGACAGACACTGCAGGGAGCATGAAGGAATGAGCAGGACATTTGTGGCCACATAAATGCATCCTTCTCTGGTCACAGCTATGAAGAGATTACCTCCACTGTCCTGTTCCCTGGTGCAAGTCCCAGTCTGAAGTGGATTTGTTATGATTTGGAAGGTGAGGGAGACTTCCTGGGTCAGAATACAGTGCTGTAGACCCTGCTATGCAGAACATCCCCTTCCCATCCAGTACAGGAAGCTCTTAATCCAAAGCAATGCTGCTTAACCAAGTTACATTTTGAAAAACTGTGAGCTTTTCTTGCAAAGCGCTGTCAATCCAAGTTACTCTTAAACCAAGGTACCACTGTAAATATCTTTTTGTGTCCAAAGCTCTTAGGCAGCTCTCGGTTTCTATGTTATTACATTACAAACAAACCAACCCTGTACAGTGTTATCCTAGAGTCATATTTCCATCTGTCTGACGAGTAGGGGATAGAAAGAAATATGTGTGACTGCAAAATCTGGCTACACATAGTCTGTAGTCTGTTACTATCAGGATGTGACACAGGACAGATGAGGCTCTGCACTAACACCTGCCCCGCTGTTTCTGACCACTGACCACAACTGCTCTTGGCGGCAACGGATAACTAGGCGACAGTCCCTAACCTGAACAGGTGGAAACACAAAAACTTGGACTGGATAAACAGACACAATGTAGTGTTGGCATTAGTCGGTCGTTGCAGTACAGAATTACAAGTCAGAGGAAAAGTCGGGAAGGCAAAACCAGAAGTACAGAAAAGTACAAATTAAGTGGACCATCCTCTTTTACTTTGAGAAGACAAAGCCAAAACCAGAATCAGAAAACCAGGGAATACAATCAGGATAAATGCTAGCTTAGTTACTGTCACAAAGAGGCTCAAGCAAAGAGGATGATGAGGGGAGTAGTTTTATGGAGACTGGAGTCCCAGCCCCAGGTCTGATTGGGGACAGAGACCCCAGCTCCCAGCATACTATACAGCTGACTGGTGGTGCCGGCTGCCAGTCAGCAAACAATAATACTGTGCCGTCTGGCCAGGGACTCTGAAGTCCTGGCCGCAGCAATGCTATTATGGACACCGCCAGCACGCTCCTAGCAACCGTCTGGGCCAGTTACCAGGGATGCCTTTAGCCTGTCCAGAAGGCTGGTCACGAGCTCACAGCCCGGCTCATAAAAGTTATGTAGACACAGGTCTGTATCTTAGGTATAGACAGAAAATAAGTTTTTAAGATGTTTTTAAAGGACCCTGGCTACAGTATGTTTGTAGATCCAGGGTTTCAACTAAAGGGCTTATTTTAGACATATACTGTATGGGTTTCTGATGCACCATAACTCAGACAAGGAAGTTTGGTACCCGTACATGGATAAATGGGAAGTCATATTCCAATGCCAGCTCCCTCAGGATGTCTGGCACATTTTCTGGAACAAGGCAGCTAAGGGAACTTTTACACAAAGCTATTATTGTCCGTACTTGGGCGGCTGATAATCATTTTGTGTTATAGGTGATATTTTAAATCAATGATCAGCTAACACACATGATGTCGGCTGATCGTTGATTGAAAGTATAACCTTAAATGCCGATAATGATAGCAGCGGTCTGCTGGCCATCGCTCCATTCCAATGTGTGCAGGCCTATATTTCCATTCAGTTAAGCCACCGGCAATCCAATTGTCATACTTTGTGTTGGGGATTTCGAGTTGAATGAATTGTAAGGACATATCTAAGTGTTTAACAGAGATGATGATTGCCTGTAGAGTGGGTCCATACTTTTATAGCTGCTTTCTTAAAAGGGAAGTAATTATTTGTGTTTGCCCTTATAAGACATGCATCCCAGAGTAGGTTGCGGAGATTGGGAGTTACTTCGTTTTCTACGTTTACCCACTGTTTTGAAGTAACCTGGTGCCACCAATATATAAGCTGTTCTAGGTTGCCTGCTTGGTAATACTTTTTGAGATGGGGGGGAACTCAGTTCTCCTTTAACTAGTGTCATGGATAGAGTCTTAAGGGGCACCCGGGCTCCTGCTGTATTAATATTTTTACCTATCTGAGACTTGGCAATTGGCCGTCGTTAATCTGTTTTGATTGCTTTTAAAGATTAGCAAAACTAAGGTAAGTTCGGGTTTATGAAACCCCAACTGTTTGCCATTTGACTTAACCCCTTCTTGCAGAAGGACACACCAGCACATCCTGCTGTTGGTGAGAAGGTTCAGAGAGGGGTTGCGCCACGGCCGATAATTGCTTTGTGTAATAGAAGGCAACAATTAGCTGACATGGACGATCTCGTCTGATCGTTGTCTAGTAATGTCTTTCAAATCTTGCAATTGGAGCACGCCTTCCCCCCCCCCTCACTTTTACCCGCATGTAATAGTGCCAGCAGCAAGCGGGGAACTAAGGGCAAGCGAACACCGACCTGACAGCTTGGCGCTCGCTTGCTCCCAGAGGTCGCCCCGTGTAGTAGGGGCTTAATGCCCCCTACTATAAAATCAACAATCTTTTTATATTAGAAAAATATTAAAATATAACACATCTGGATTGGAGGATTAATGGTGGAATATTGTTTCTTCTTAATCATGTTAAACATAGTGTTAAATGCTTTTATTCTGACGGTTGTTGGTCCAGTTTTATTTTTATACAATCCTCAGGGTATATAAATAATCTGCAGTATGTTGTAGGCAAAAAGTTTTCTTCCACTAAAATATGCACAGGTTTTCTTCTGAACTGAAATTGGACTTTGTGCTATCTCTGAGAGAGGGGAGAGCGTGGGACAGGACGTTAATGTAATTATTGAAAATGTTCAATTAAAATCTGCCTGATTAAAAAAAAACAGAAGATTGGAAGTCGAGAGTGTGCCATCTATTGACCGCTGTCTGGCTGGTTGCTATATGTCAGGCAGCTAGGCAACATCCCGTGAATGCCAATGGGAAAGGGAACACTTGACTCCTGCTGAGATTTATGTTGTAGTCATGTGGCTATTTCAAAGAGAAAATTAAACATTAAGGTCCATGTTTAGTAGTGAAGGTGTATTCCATATTCAAAAATCGTTCAAAACTTTACACCATAGAAAAAAAGAAAAATCTAAGGGTATGCTGACATATACATATATTTATATATATTTAGCATGGAAAAAAAATTAGCTTTATGTCTGCATTAACCACTTTTAACTCCTTGATGTACCGCCACGTGCTATGTTAATAGCTGTCCCTGCAAATGGATGTGCAATTATGTGACTGGGAAGACACAGACGTAGAAGCAGCATCCATGCCATCCTTGAGGGACCTGGCTGTCAGTGATAGTCGGGTACCCACCACAACTGCTGAGGCCTGGGCCGAGCTCGAATGTTTGAATCACTTTTTGAGGTTTTCAGGTGCATGAGACAGCTACCCTTCTGCCAAATAGGAGGCCCCTGAAAAATGCTCAAGTCTCCCATTTACTTTAATTGGGTTGATTTCTTCAATTGAGCATTAGAAACTATTCGACTCGAATAACAAGCATTAAAGCATTTTAGTACTCGCTCGACTCTATTCAGCAGCAATATGAAGAGACTATTCAATATTTGGATATTAGTAGAACTTTCATGAGTCCATTGTACATTGTTTTCAATAATAATGTAATTTGCAATTTGTTCACTAGCTGACATTATCATGAATTAAAGAGTGTTCTGGGTCTAGTCACTACATTTTTTATATACAGAGGCTGCTTTAGGCCGCTACCCATTTATCATAAGTGTCAGGCAGAAAAAACTGTCCTTGCTGCCCATAACGACCATCTACAGTGCAGCT
The DNA here is from genome assembly GCF_027789765.1 of Dendropsophus ebraccatus. Lineage (NCBI taxonomy): Eukaryota > Metazoa > Chordata > Amphibia > Anura > Hylidae > Dendropsophus > Dendropsophus ebraccatus. The sequence goes on from NC_091458.1 coordinate 131,555,415, forward strand.
TTTATTATTCTATTACATAAAATGAATGAAAGCTATGCTCTGATTGATTTCTATGGACCACAATAACAGTTAAGTAGCACCTATGCTCTCTGGATTAAGGGCATGGGTGCCATGACAAACAGAAGCCTTCCAGAACATTTCTTACCCAGTGGGAAATTTCCCACAGTAAAATTGCAATAATATTAAACCATTGGCGAGCACAGCCATTAGCTATCCAAGATAAGGGGAGGTGTCACCACCCCATTTTTCCTCCAATGCCTCTGGTATGTACCTCCAGTGTGCATGCTTCTCCTTAGGCCTGCCGTACACCCATGGAAGAACATCATGAATTTGGGATGGAAGTGTTTCTGCCTGCCCAGCACCTCTCCTTTTAGTTTGCTCAGCATAGCAGCGATTGTGCTTCTGGCATTAAGGTGCTTAGTGCATTAAAGTGTCACTGTCGTTTCATTTTTTTTTTTTTGCAGAAATCAATAGTACAGACGGCTTTAAGAAACTTTGTAATTGGGTTTTTTTTTTCATGAAAAAGCAGTTTGAAGCTCTCTCCCCTGTCTTCATGGTTCTCTTATGGAGGGGGGAGGGGTTGAGGGAGATGAGGCACCAAAACAGGACAACAAAGAGTTAATTTACAGCTACATCACTTGGCTATCTCCTCTGAAGTCAGCACTGGCCTCTCTGACCTCGAAATACTGGCTTTCACAAAGGTACGATTGTATTATCCTTTGTTCTCTGCTGGCCACTAATCTCCCTCCTCCCCTCTCCATAGATTACACAGGGCTTGACTGATGTAAATAAAAAGTGATTTCCTGATAATGAGCAGTGAATGCCAAAGGCAGGCTCAATAAGCAGAACGCGTACAGTGGGGAAAAAAGTATTTAGTCAGTCACCAATAGTGCAAGTTCTCCAACTTAAAAAGATGAGAGGTGTCTGTATTTTACATCATAGGTAGACCTCAACTATGAGAGACAAAATGAGAAAACAATTCCCGAAAATCACATTGTCTGATTTTGTAAGAATTTATTTGCAAATTATGGTGGAAAATAAGTATTTGGTCACCTACAAACAATCAAGATTTCTGGCTCTCACAGACCTGTAACTTCTTCTTTAAGAGTCTCCTCTTTCCTCCACTCATTACCTGTAGTAATGGCACCTGTTTAAACTTGTTATCAGTATAAAAAGACACCTGTGCACACCCTCAAACAGTCAGACTCCAAACTCCACTATAGTGAAGACCAAAGAGCTGTCAAAGGACACCAGAAACAAAATTGTAGCCCTGCACCAGGCTGGGAAGAGTCTGCAATAGGCAACCAGCTTGGAGTGAAGAAATCAACTGTGGGGGCAGTAATTAGAAAATGGAAGACATACAAGACAAGACATACAAGACCACTCGTAATCTCCCTCGATCTGGGGCTCCATGCAAAATCTCACCCCGTGGGGTCAAAATGATCACAAGAAAAGAACGGTGAGCAAAAATCCCAGAACCACGCGGGGGGACCTAGTGAATGAACTGCAGAGAGCTGGGACCAATGTAACAAAGCCTACCATCAGTAACACACTACGCCGCCAGGGACTCAGATTCTGCAGTGCCAGACGTGTCCCACTGCTTAAGCCAGTACATGTCCGGGCCCGTCTGAAGTTTGCTAAAGAGCATTTGGATGATCCAGAAGAGTATTGGGAGAATGTCCTATGGTCTGATGAAACCAAAGTGGAACTGTTTGGTAGAAACACAACTTGTTTGGAGGAAAAAGAATACTGAGTTGCATCCATCAAACACCATACCTACTGTAAAGCATGGGGGTGGAAACATCATTCTTTGGGGCTGTTTCTCTGCAAAGGGGCCAGGACGACTGATCCGGGTACATGAAAGAATGAATGGGGCCATGTATCGTGAGATTTTGAGTGCAAACCTCCTTCAATCAGCAAGGGCATTGAAGATGAAACGTGGCTGGGTCTTTCAACATGACAATGATCCAAAGCACACCGCCAGGGCAACAAAGGAATGGCTTCGTAAGAAGCATTTTAAGGTCCTGGAGTGGCCTAGCCAGTCTCCAGATCTCAACCCTATAGAAAACCTTTGGAGGTAGTTGAAAGTCCGTGTTGCCAAGCGACAGCCCCAAAACATCACTGCTCTAGAGGAGATCTGCATGGAGGAATGGGCCAACATACCAACAACAGTGTGTGCCAACCTTGTGAAAACTTGCAGAAAACGTTTGACCTCTGTCATTGCCAACAAAGGATATATAACAAAGTATTGAGATAAAATTTTGTTACTGACCAAATACTTATTTTCCACCGTAATTTGCAAATAAATTCTTACAAAATCAGACAATGTGATTTTCTGGATTTGTTTTCTCATTTTGTCTCCCATAGTTGAGGTCTACATATGGTGTCAATTACAGACGCCTCTCTCATCTTTTTAAGTAGTGGAACTTGCACTATTGGTGACTGACTAAATACTTTTTTCCCCCACTGTATCACACTAATCAATGCTATGCCTATGGTCTTTACAAACACCCCAAAGCCCCCAATAAAAGTTTAAATCACCACCCTTTCCAATTTTATAAATAAAACATATAATAAATAAATAAATAAACAACATATAATATATTGTAGCTTGCGTAATTGTTCAAACTATTAAAATATAACAATCGTCATCACTAACGGTGAATGACGTAGACGAAAAGAGGGAAAAAAGTGCGCGGATTACCGATCTTTTGTTACATTATATATATAAAAAATTATTAAAAAGTGATCAAAACGTTCGATCTTCACAAATATGGTCCTAATAAAAACTAGAGATCATGTTGGAAAAAAATGACCCCCCATACAGCCCTGTAGGTGAAAAAATAAAACCGTTCTAAGCGTCACAATAGGCCCATTTTTATAAATAATTAATTGCAAAAAAAAAAAATGCATATGGGTGTGCTTGGACTGACCTATAGAATAATAGTATCATTTCGCTTTTACCATATAGTGCATTACGTAGACACAGGAATCCCCCAAATGTTACCATATTGCCTTCTTTTTTCCAATTTCATCAGTTTATATTTTCATAAATGATATTTTTGGGGTTCCATCATACATGTTATGGTAGAATGAAAGATTCCATTACAAAGTACAACTACTCCTGAAAAAAACAAGCCCCCACATGGCTGTGTAGATAGAAAACTGAAAGTGCTAGAGCTCTCAGAAGCGGAGGAGGAAAAAACGAAAACACAAAAATGAAAATTTGCACGGTCCACTGGGTCATTTTGGGCCTGGTCTCAAGGGGTTAAGTGTGGTCGCCAAGGAGATGCATAGATCTGCATAGGAGCTGTAGACACGAAACTGTAGATTATTTTTAGATTTAATGATGCACTCACATCCCTAAGCTCTAGTACTGCCTGATTTCCACAGGAATGACTGACACACAGTGCTCCAACTGGATGTAATACTATAGCAGTACATGTGCACAGATTTCTACCAGGGCCGTGGTCAGCACCCGGCTTACTCGGAGTGGGGGGCTGCTGAGGGATGTCGGATGCCAGTCGCGGCACCCTGCTGGGACCCCTCACTTTGACCTGTATGCCGGGACCTTCCACTATGACCCCACCACCGGGACCCCACACAGCATCTATCTCCCCATTGTGTGTAGGTGATCAGTGTATTATATACTTATTATTCTCCGGTATGAGTGTGTATATACTGTATCTCTCCATTCTGTGTAGGCAGGGCTGTATTTGCGACTAGGTACCCGTGGTCCGGAGCCTAGAGCGGCGCCCTGCGGGGGGGCGACACCCACGGGGAACAAAATATTTTTTTTCTAAAAAATTTTTTTTAACCCCCGCCGCCATAGGCACTGGACCACAGGTGCCTAGTCCGCGCCCGGGAGGGAATTGGGGGCATTGTGCAGCTTCGGGGCTGGCTGGGCTGAGCTTCCGGCACACACCCATCACAAGCCGGATGCTCATAGCTGCAGCCCCGTGGTCCCATACTTCTCCCCTGCTCGGCGCGTTGACATCATATGTGCCACCGAGCAGGAGAGAAGTCCGGGACAGCGGGGCTGCAGCTATGAGCTTCCGGCTGTTGTTAGAGGTAGTGTGTGCCGGAAGCTCAGCCCGGCCGGCCCCAAAGCTGCATGGCAGGGGACCTGCCTAGTCTGCCTCTGCCCCCCGGATGCTCCCCGGCTGCTCCCTCTTCCCCCCAGCTTCTCCCCCTGCACCCCCCCAGCTGGTTGGACATAGCAGTTTCATATTCAAACTTTTATTGCAATGTAATATAAAAGTAAGGGATACAGAAAGCAAAATTTGGAGTGCTTAGAGGAGTATTATTCCTGCAGATATCAGTCAAGAAAAATAGTTCTTTATATAACACGGGGATATGAGTATTTCAAACATTCCAGTTGGAACAATATTTCACACATATATTATGATGGCATTAAGTGATGATAAATCGGTAATGTTATGGTATATGATTAGGTAATTGTTCGATATTCACAATTATAATTATTAAGTGTCATTACACAACTCTTATACCTGTAAACTAATTATGGGAACAATAGCTCCTACAACAACGGACACTGTTATAATCAATGTATATAATCTTTATTGTCAAATTTCATAAGACATGATTAGACGTTTAGTAAAAGAAGCCAAATAGACATGCACAGGAAACAAATAACCCACGGGGAAATAAGAACAGTATTGCACAAGAATAAGTAAACAAAATACACAATAATCTTATAAATAATGATTCATTGCACAATCCCGTTGCTGGAAAATATTACACAAAAACCCAGTGGCCCAGTATTGTAAACATAAGGAGACAAGAATTCACATATTGGTCATACTACCTGTGGTCTTAGCAGTGTGTGCACGCTCCCTTCCAATGCACGTTTCGCGCAAATTCTTCTCTAGGAGGTAAGGAATCCCTAACCCTGCGTCCTACTTATACATGTCTTAATAGAGAGTCCGGCCTCTAGACGCCCTCCTCACTTCCGATCACGTGATTGCAGCCCGGCGCGGCGGCATCACGTGACCAGTCACATGGACAGGTCAGCGTGTGAACTGATCATACCCAAAAAGAAGTCCCCCCAGGATAAAGATAACGACAACCAGGTGAGGTTTATTACCCCATACAACAAGAGGGCAACTGAAGTCAGGGGTATATCGGAAAAAATTGGGGCAATTTTGCCTATGGACCCCACGATTGGGAAATGGATTCCAGAAACCCCAGCCATCACATAAAAGCGAGCAGAAAACTTGAAGGACACTTTGGTCTAAAGCTATCATGGGGGTGTGACAGCCCGAAATGTGTTTGGTTCAAAAGGGCCGAAGTGGGGATGTTATCCCTGTGGGACGTGTGTAGCTTGCCCAAATGTTCTAAGAGCCAATGACTTTTTATCCAGCGATGGCAGCAAAAACTTCAGGATCACACAACACATTATGTGCAGAACCAAAGGTGTAATATACTATGCTACCTGTACTTGTATTTTTATTTACATAACTATAGAAGTTTTATTCACAAAAAGAAAACTGAAGATAAGGGTACGCGAACACGTGCATGACATCAGGAAAGCCCTGGACAACTTAAACCAATCCCTCGACATTTCAAGGTGGCCCATGGGGGGAATGCAAACCTCCTGAAGATAAAGGGTATCGCTCGAGTGCATGTTGGAAGAAGAGGTGGAGACTGGCGAAAGATCCTTGCGCAGTTGGAAACACGCTGGATTGTGAGAGTGGACTGTGTAAGTCCGAAAGGGTTGAATGAGATCCTTAGTTTTGCCCCCTTTTTATAGATATGCATATGGGTTAGATAGTCACACCCCCCCGGGTTGGTGGGTGATTACTTGTAGTGAGACTAAAAGAGCGGAAGGTTGGCGAGGAACTAAATTCATCCCATGCTCTCCACAACACAGCATTTAAAACCTGTTTACCCTATTGTTCTGCTCACAGTTCCTCCATGCAATATATATGAAGGAGTTCTTTAACCACTCGGAGACTGTGGGTGGGTCCAGTGATTTCCATCTCCTAGGTATAATTGTATGGGCTATTAGTGGAAATCTTAAGAAAAACTATTTATGGTGTTGAAAAGATGGACATAACTATTAATGTATACAGTATGTAAATATATATATATATATATATATATATATATATAGTATGTAAATTATATATAAATCTAAATGGGCTATGTTAACCCTTTAGATGGTTTACAGGAATTAAAGCCACGAAGGGCCCGCGGAGGCCCTCCCGATCAATCACTCTTGTGACCGCAAGCATTGTTTTGCTTGCGGTCACAAGAGTCCGGCTCAGTCTTCCCCCGGCTGCTGCGCAGCTGCCAGGGGTGTCACGTCTTATCCCCGGCAGCTCGCGCATCCCAGGGAAAGAGGGGGCCATCTATGAGGGTGGGGGGAAAGAGGGGGGCCATCTATTAGGGTGGGGGGAAAGGGGACCATCTATGAGGGTGGGGGGGGGGGGGAGAAGGACCATCTATGAGGGTGGGGGGAAAGGGGACCATCTATAAGGGAGGGGGGAAAGGGGACCATCTATAAGGGAGTGGGGGAGGGGACCATCTATAAGGGAGGGGGGAGGGGACCATCTATAAGGGAGGGGGGGAGGGGACCATCTATAAGGGAGGGGGGGAGGGGACCATCTATAAGGGAGGGGGGGAGGGGACCATCTATAAGGGAGGGGGGGAGAGGGGGCCATCTATAAGGGAGGGGGAAGAGGGGGCCATCTATAAGGGAGGGTGGGGGAAGAGGGGGCCATCTATAAAGGAGGGGGGAGAGGAGGCCATCTAAAAGGGAGGGGGGAGAGGGGGCCATCTATAAGGGAGGGGGGAGAGGAGGCCATCTATAAGGGAGGGTGGGGGGAGAGGGGGCCATCTATAAGGGAGGGTGGGGGCAGAGGGGGCCATCTATAAAGGAGGGGGGAGAGGAGGCCATCCATAAGGGAGGGGGGAGAGGGGGCCATCTATAAGGGAGGGGGGAGAGGAGGCCATCTATAAGGGAGGGTGGGGGGAGAGGGGGCCATCTATAAGGGAGGGTGGGGGGAGAGGGGGCCATCTATAAGGGAGGGTGGGGGCAGAGGGGGCCATCTATAAAGGAGGGGGGAGAGGAGGCCATCCATAAGGGAGGGTGGGGGGAGAGGGGGCCATCTATAAAGGAGGGGGGAGAGGGGGCCATCCATAAGGGAGGGTGAGGAGAGAGGGGGCCATCTATAAGGGAGGGGGTAGAGGGGGCCATTTATATGGAGGGGGGAGAGAAAGCCATCTATAAGGGAGGGTGGGGGGAGAGGGGGCCATCTATAAGGAGGGCAACAGGGGGGAGAGGGGACATCTATTTGTGGGGGCAACATAGGGGGAGAGGGAATACACAGAGGGGGGCATATATTATTAGGGGGTCACATAGAGTCAGGGCTACCCACTAAATGAGGGTGTAAAGGGGCCAATACAGATGTGGGATGGTGCCAGAGTGAGGAGACTAATATGTCTGTCTGGCAGATTCTGTGGATTCGTGGCTCGGAGAAGTTTTCATAATGGCCCAGGACAGATGGAGAAGAAGATGAAAAGGAAAGAACTCTGATCAGAAAAGACGTCTCCTGTGAGTCACCTGATATAACTGCACTGTAATGTATATGGTGTATAGAACCTGTGTAGAGCTGGGGCCACCTCTATATGACTGGATGAGGTGATTTAGTATACTGGATTTGGTCAGAAACAATATGGTGGTGATGGTAGTGGTTGTGGTGTGGCGGTAATGTTTCCTTCCTATATACTGGTATTACTGGTAATATTGATCTCAGTATACAGGATTTGGTCGGTAACAGTATGGCGGTATTATGTACGGTGATAATACTTTTACTTCCAATATGCTGGTGTAATTGGTAATATCTGTCTTGGTGTATATATATATATACACACCAATAGCATCATTTGGTCGTGAAAGGAGGGGGGGGGCAAGTTGGCCTCTCGCACCAGGGCCCAGTAGACATTAGCTATGCCCCTGCACACACACACACACACACACGCACATAAACACACACACACACACACACACACACACACATATTATATATAATTATATTATTATTGATGGGGAAATTTAAAGAAAATCTGTCACTACGTTTATGCCACCTTAAATGAGGGCAGCATAAACTAGTGAGAGAAATTAAGAAAGGATCGGTGTATTACTTTCATCATTCTGTTCTCCTAATATGCAGGAGAATAAGATTCTTGCCACATCCCTCCCCACCACCCTCCAGCTGATGATTAACAGCTGACTGCCTATACAAAGCATGGATAGATAACTGCAAATCAGCAACTGGCAGGCAAAGTTTCATGCTTCTCATGCCCAATGAGGACTACTGGGCTTATGCACATGGAGAGGACTACTACTTGTCCATGTTATTCAGGAGAATAAGCTACACAGAACAGGTGTGCAATGCTGACATTGCATTACCCCTTTAAATCCCCAGAGATTAATAAGTCCATGGGGGTGAATATTTATTATAGGCATTGTACATTCACCAAAAATATTGTAGTGCTATAAAACTGTATTGAATCATCATTATGTTATCACTGCACAAATATTTTATTACTAAAACTTGATGATACCGATAAATTCTGGCATCACATTTTATAACAGAGCAGTTTTAATAATGTGCTTTTGAAACTCCCTCACCTTCCCACTTCTGCTTACTAAGCTGGGCTAATTAGTGATAGTGGCTGGTGAAGTGCTAGGAAGGTAATGAAATAAATATATTCAGATATGTCACACACTGTGTGTGCAGAATGCGGATGACTAAATGTTATATTTAAAGTGACCATCTGCTTACAACGCAGCCTTTCCCCCACTTCTATAGTTATACCTACCTGATTCTTGCCAGACATCTATGAAGGTTATTACATACAAGCCATGCTGCGGGACACCTATCGTCAATGGTAAGTATATGTGTCAGCCTGCAGCAAGGGAAGAAATAAAAGAAGTGGAATACTTCTTTAACTCGACCTCTGTACCCTCTCTTTCAGAGTTTGGGGGGTAGGTGGTACAAGGACCCCTGGACATTTCTAGGAAATGGCTTTTGGCTTGGCCTAGATACCTAATCAGAAAACTCTGACAGGGAAGGAAAAACTCAAGCCTCATTGGAAAAGATCAGGATTACAGGATCATAGCATTCCCAGCACCCAACTCACAGTGACGAACTTTGGTTCCAGGTAGCCATTTGTTCTCTCCACACAAACTAAGTAACCTATTCCCTAGAGCATCAAACAAAGCGCAATATCTGGCTTCGGACCACAGGTTCGCTCAATCTCGAGCAATTAACGTGGATACCGCCAACTCCCACTTCTTTGGCATGTAACAGTCCAGTATAACAAGTATCCCACAGGTCAATATAGTTTGCTGCAGTGAGTGTGCGATATATGAAATGAGTACACTCACGTTTTAGTAGTCTTCATCTTGACTTCTTTATTGTATGCAGTGGACAAGATTCAGCTGTGTGTAGTCAGAGCACTGGAGGTAGCTAGAGGTTAGGCGTCCTCTCCCTGCCGCGCGGCAGGGAGAGGACGCCTAACCTCTAGCTACCTCCATATCGCACACTCACTGCAGCAAACTATATTGACCTGTGGGATACTTGTTATACTGGACTATTCCCTAGAGCAACCTGCAAGTGCCAGGATTTAGCATATATATTCCTCTGTTGTACGATAAAAACCCCACACAGAGACATGTCAAAAGTTTTGATTGGTTGAGTTGAGTATTTAGGCTGCGACCAATCAAGAGAAGTTAGACTCCTCTCCTGGCTCTGTGAGAATGAGGAGATGAATAATAGAATGCTATGGGGCACGTCTCCTTACACAGACACTGACTGATAAACCTTTTTGACATGTCTCTGTTATATCTAAAGTTTTTATTTAGATACAGAACAGATACAGTGAACAGGACAATGCTAAAGTTTCTTGCACCACTGCTAGTAAACATTATATATTTGTAATAGTACTGTATATGGGTTTATTGAAAAATGGGCATTTTTTTACATTTCATTTTTCTAAAACATTACATTTTTTCATTCTCTTTTCTTCTTGTCCCTATAGGGCACTTGGCGTTGCAATCATTAGATCGCTAGTGTAAAACACAACAGTACATCAGTACTACTGTTTACTATACAATGTCATTATTACACTGAAAGCCTCTGAGACCCAGCCTTTGGCTGAGACTCACATGCTTCCATAGCAGGCAGACCTAGAGGCCATGGTTTGGCCTTCTGCTGCCACTGCACATATCAAGGACCCACAATACAATTGCAGGGGTGCTAATGGGTGACAGGGCAAGCCTCCTCCCCTGTCAACACTATAGATGCTGTTGTCACTGACTCTAGCATCTACAGGATTAAACTGCTGAAACCTGCCCCAGCATCTGTCTTAGCAGGAGAGCAACTGTGGTTGACAGCCGGCTCGCACCTGTAAAAAGCACTGCATCATCCTCTTCACCCCCTGAGTGATGTCACTGCAAGTGTTGAGCGGACAAATGTTCTGCAAATCTGAACGCTCTGCATTTAACTCCCAGTGGCTGAAGTCCATGGGGGTGAATATTTTTAAAAACACTGGCACTCGAATGCCTACCATGGCTTCTTCAAACAGCTGAATGGTATGTGTGTATCTATCCTTCACTCCCTATATTCAAGCTCTTGCACGCTCCTGTCATCTACATCTCAAAAATCTCTCTAGAATCCGCCCATTTCTCACCACTGACACAGCTCAGACTCTTATTGTCGCCCTGATCCATTCTCGTCTTGACTACTGTAACTCCCTACTAATCGGTCTTCCTTTTTTAAAGCTCTCCCCTCTCCAGTCTATCCTAACAGCAGCAGCCAGATTAATCTTCCTCTCCAGCCGTTAAACTGACATCTCTCCCCTGTGCCAGTCACTGCACTAGTTACCCATTAAATACAGAATACAGTTCAAACTCCTCTCCCTCACCCATAAAGCTCTCCACAACTCTGCCCCTCTGTACATCTCTTCCCTCATCTCCACCTATCATACTTCCTGTGCTCTGCGTTCCGCTACTGATCTTAAAATAACATCTTCCATAATCAGAACCTCACACTCCTCTAAGACTTCTCTCATGCTGCACCAGTTCTTTGAAATGCTTTACCAAAAGACCTCAGACTTATCTCCAACTCCCACAGTTTCAAGCGAGCCCTGAAGGCTCATCTCTTCAGGCGTGCTTATAACATACCCTAATCTCATCTTCCTCTCTGCTATCCCTTTTCCATCCACTCTATATTCTCCTTGGTGCCATCTACTTTCTACCTGAAACAAGACAACAGCGTTTGACTGGCTAGTCCAATCACCCATAGGCACTTTGCGACTATGAACAATGACTGGAACGTTGGCAAAATAAAGCACTTACTGCCTCTTGTGTCACCTCCAGTCCGCCTAGTCTGTAAGCTCTCGTGAGCAGGTCTCTAACTGTTTGCATCATTTTTATTTTATTTATTTGTAGTGTAATGTATTATAAATTTTACCTGTTTTGTACTTATATATTTAAAAAAGCACTGCAGAATCTGTTGGCGCTATACAAATAAATATTATTATTATTATTATTATTATTATTATTATAGTAAACAGCAACATACTCTTTGGAGAAGACTCCTGGAAAAGGCTGGTAGGGTAATGGCTCAATGGCACTGGGTGTAAAGGAGAGAGATATTACCACCTTCTTCGTGTAGTCTGTTATATTTGTAATAAAACCTTTTATTTTATGCCTACTTCCACGAGCAAGTCAAGCAGACAACTAAGTTGCTCTATTATACTACTGGTCTTTTCCAAGCGTCTTCTCCAAAAAGTTTTTTTGTTATTTAATCTTCACAAAATCCATCACTGGTAGCGATACTGGTAGAGGCTGTACCCAAATCACTGACTAAAAGGTTGACAGCAGGGTTGTGTTTGTAGCAAAACCCTTATAAATGGGTGTAACACCAGCCAACAACATTTATATTTTTTTTAAAGGGAATCTGTCAGCTCCCGGGCCCTTTCTGAGGAGCTGGCAGTCCCCTAGAGAGCAAGGTGCCTTTTGGTAATTTGTCTGTGCAGTGGATTATGCACATTCTCAGCTCTTTACTGTAATGAAGATTCAAAGAGGAGTTGTTTGTGCCACACTCTGGAACACCTTACCGCTCCTCCCTCCTATTTATGAATAATCAATGCTTCCCGGCCTCCAGCTTGCTCAGCTATCAGCCAGTGTCTCTGATTGCAGATCAGTCCTCTGTAGGCAATTGAAATGTGCTGGAGCTGTGGTCTAGGGGTAACTGACCTGTCTACAGAACTGCCAGTAGGTCATTCTTTTGTTCAAATCCCCTGTTGGAAATTAAATATAGGGCTTTATTTTTTTCTCATTATTATTGTATCATTTTTAAGGCTATGTTCACAAACAGTATTTTTGCTCAGTATTTTGGTCAAACTTTTGTTCACACACTTGAAATTGAGTGGATGGCCATCATTTAATGGCAAATAACAACCATTATTTTAAAACAACAGCCGTTGTTTTAAAATAACGGCAATTTTATGCCTTTAAATTGCGGCCATCCACTTAACATTCAACAGGGAATAGACTGCTGGCAGGTCTGTAGACAGGTTACCCCTAGACCACAGCTCCAACACATTTGGGTTTTGAGATTCAACTATATCTGAGTGTTTCTTTCATACATAAACTGCCTTCAGAGGACTGATCTGCAATCAGAGACACTGGCTGGCAAGCAGGAGGCCGGGCAGCATTGATTATTCATGAAGAAGAGGGAGGAGTGGTGAGGTGTGCCAGAGTGGGGAACAAACAACTCCTCTTTGACACTTCATTACAGTAGGAGACCTGAAATTTTGCATAATCCACTGCACCGACAAATTACCCAACGGTACCATGCTCACTAGGGGCCTGCTAGCTATAGCACACAGTCAGCCCCTTAGGTAGGGCCCAGGAGTTGACAAATTGCCCTAAAAGAGATAATGGCATATTAATTTGCACCCTTTATTTGTTTTAATATCAAATACTGATGGCCATCAATTTTAAAAGCCCTTTAAGTCATTTAACTTCAATGCAACATGACTCCAGTACTTCTAGTTATTAAATAAATATATTCCTGCAGTATATTAGGCATTGTGCCCCAACAGATATCATAAAGTAGAAGGAACAGAAGTAATGTCAGATTACACGATACCAGAATATAATTTTAAACCCCTATAATTATGGTGCCATGGGTCTCAATGCAGAGAACAGACATTGATCATTTTTTTCTAATGTTCCATTTCTGATCCGGCAAGTAATTGCCATGTGAGAAAGACAGCACGGACTGTTCCAAATATTAGAGAAACCATTAACCTACTTTTATGTCTTCTTTTTTTTACCTTGTGTCTTTCTTCTTTTAATAGTCATTTTTGAAGTACATTTTAAACTTTTCTTTGATTCACCTGGTGTGGAAAGGATGAGACCATTACAAAGACAGTGCAACTGGAAATTTGCACTCCAGTGGAGAGAATAAATAATCCTGTAACCCAATGGCTGCAGCTGTGCATGCTCATAAACACTAATGAGTTATTTGTGACATCGAGAAGCATGTCAAATAAAATGTCAAGCAGCACTCCAAGATTATCCAACCTTCCTGCTAATAGGATGTACACATTATTTAAGGTCAGTCAATATACAGTACACGCAAAAGGAAGGCAGCAGCATCTATTTAAGATCCTTGAAGAAACCACTATTCAACCAAGAGGGACACAATATGTATGACTGAGAAGTAGGCTAAATCGTAAATGCTTTTATACAATGATAGCTAGATGGATAAAATAGGGCCATATCTGTATTTCTATATGTATATCAGGGCTTTCACCTTGCTGTAAAAGATGCAAAGTTTGGGGTGGGTGGGGGGGGGGGGGGGTGTTATGAAGACCGGTCTTAACAGTCAACTAAAATAAGGGAACCTGGTACAGGGGCAGACAGACAGAGTAAGCTCTAGCCCTAGACCCCCCCCCCCCAAGACTGTCCCTGTCTACTTGCCAGCCTTATCTTAGGTAGTTGATAACAACTAGATGAAGTTTCGTTCACAAGGTAAGTGAAACACAGAACAATAAAAGACAGCGAAACACAATAAATAATTGTCAGGTGGATTCAGGTCAAACTAGAGATAGCAGACCGGTACAAGAACCGCAAGCAAAAGTGGAGGTCAGAAGGACAGACAAAGTGGTCAGAATTCCAAGCAATCCAATCCAATATGAAAAGCCAGCTTTAGTTGGTATTCTCTCTAAATAGCTTCAGTATGCAATTCAGGTATCCTAGCTCATCCCAGTTTACATTAATGGGGCATGGTCTAAGTTTTCGGTGCAGTGTTATGCAAACTTCCCAACATTTTAATCCCCATTCATAAGACAAATTAAGCCCATCCTAAATTTACACAGAAACGCTTACACTTTTAGAAACACACATTTGGGACATGTTTGGATGTGTTACCTCCCTGTGAGGTCTATTTTGGGGGAGAGTTCCATGGAAAATGGGATGGTTGTCCCATGAGGGTTTAGATCAACAGCAGAGATGTATAGACGATATACATCAGAAGGGCAGGGGAAATCTAGTCATTGGTGTGGGTATTAGTTGTTGGACCACATTTGATCAATATGTTATATGCTAGACAACAAATTTTAAACAAACTTTTGTCATGTAACGGAGACGTCAAAAATTTTGATCGGTCAAAGACTGAGTGTTCAGTTTGCAACTGATCAGGGGAACCAGCAGGAAAACAATTACTATGCCATGTGCTTCTCTCTCCACTCTGTGTCTGTGTGAGCAGGGCAGCTTCATAGACTTACATTCATGTCCATGTCACGTGACACAGCTGGGAGAGAAAGCGATGAGTGCAGATTTTTCCCATCTCATTTCTCCTCTTCGGTCGTGGTCTGACCACTCTGTGATATGCCTAAAAATTACTGCTGTATGCCGAGGTAGCTGTGCAGTGTTGTGGCAGCTAGGTGAGTGTTCGGTCACTTGAACACTTGTCATGGTGGCCAGGAGTGGTGTGGGAACCCACCCTGGGACAAACAGGCACGGCACTTGAGGTTAAAGATAACCCATGTGTAGGAAGGTGTAGGTGCAGGTGCAACAAAAATAGGCCAGAATCCAATGAGTTGAAGTTGAAGTTAGTTGTAGAGAAGAGAATAGAGTAGGGAAATGTCTTGGGGGCCTTGTCCAGGAAGAACTGTACTATGTCGGGATAGTTTAGAGTAGAAGAAGAAGTAGAGAAACAGAAGACTCATACTCATGTTTTGATACAATATCTGACTGCCTTGTGCCCTAACTAGTTTACAGAGTACCAAGTTTGGGTAGTATGAGGGGCTAGGAGTTTACAACTGGTCGAAGCAGACTTTCCAAGACTTCCCAGAAGAGCCGTGCATTGCAGTAGGATATTTCAGCTGCAGCACTATTTGTCCTACTGGGGTCAGTACCTTAAGTGGTGGTCATTGCCCTGTGTCTTTCAGAAGTATCCCGGGCATGGACAAGGTTATCCTCAGAGGATCCCTCCCAATGGTTTCTAGTACTGCATGCTAGCTGTAGTAACTTGCATAGAAGAAAGTAGTTGCTTGTGGTCCCTGACAAGGGTCCTGGCCTAAGCTAGGCCTTGCTTCACTGCAGCAGGAACTCTCTGTTTGTCTCTCTCCACCTTCACTGACTAAAGAAGAAGACCTTCCACTAGGAACCAGGTTCCCTTTTTCAGGGGCAAATTAAGATTGGCTGTGATTGGTGTGGCTGTGTAGTGTAAGAAAAATGAGGCAGGATTGGTGGGGAAAATGACGAAAATTGACACAAAACAGTTAAGCCATTCACCTTCAGCTGTGCTCTTTACAGTATTCATAATAAATATGACAGTGACACCTAGTGGGGAGAACACATATTGATGTCTCCTTCATCCCCTTCTGTGCCATACCTGACAGAGTTACTTTGCTCAGGTGTAATAAGACTTAGTAGCACACCTGTGCTGGGACAATACAATAGCACCAGCAAATACCAGCAGAGGTGTAAAGCAATTCCCATACTAAGTGAAGGGTTACAGATGGTAAACTTTCAAAGACCCTCAGTACCTAGAACTCACTTTGGTGCAAGGCAACATGGTGGAACCTCCATCAAATTGTTAGGAAGCAAACAGCGATGTAATGATGTGGTATCCTACCACGGGTGTTACTGTCATATACACCCTTTGTAAAAGTCTGTACTTATTGTACTTATATTCTTCTCTCCTACTAGCTCTTCTCTCTTTACTTCTTCTATTGCACTCTTCACCCGCTCACAGCGCACGTTAGTTACGCTGAGAAAGGCAGTCACATGCGTGGAGGAAGTAAAAGGGTCTTTCGTGTTGGACATTGTAGAGGAAGGGCACAAGCTAGATAGATCTCTACAGTGGTCCTGTCTGGGCCCTGGCCCTCAGCTAGAACCTCGTATGGCTAGGAAGCAAGACAAGACACAGCTAACAGTTTTCTTCTCAGTAACGTTACACAACAGTATGCAGTGCTTAACCCTGTCTAAAAGAAGACAAGTCAGAGACAACCTCAACCCACGCCATGGACAAGGAGAGTCACAGAGCAGGACAGTATCCACAGACAGCAATAAGCTAGGAACTGAGTCGGATAGAGCAAAAATGCGATAAGCCTAGGAACTCTATCTCGCAGCGCGGTTCTCAGCAGGGAACCCTCTGCTCATCCCAGGTAACAAGGTCCGGGCCTTGTGTCACCCTCTAGGACGGTTCAGCCAAATCTAGCAGGCATTAGGTGGTGTGAAGACTATCAGGTCAATACACGGGCACAAGTATTCTTCTTCTTCTAAGTATTCTTCAACCTCATCTTCCAACATCCTGGCAGAGTACAGTACTACTTGGGTTGAGACTCTTGCGACATCCTCCCCTCTGCTACTCTGCTTCTCTGTATCACTCAGTACACCACTCAGTCGGCACGACTGTATCCTACACTACATCCCTACTGCAGATTCAGTTGCTGTATTGCCAAGTATTTGTCTGGAACTATTGCCAAGTGCAATATCAAGTGCTTTATCAAGAGAAACATCAAGATCGTGTAACCTTGCCTCAAACATGTATTTTCTTTGTAAAACAAGCTTATTTAAGTAAAAGAGACTCTGTGATCTTTCACTTTCCACCGACACAGTGTGTAACACAGCCTTGGGACACTTCCCCTTTCTGTGGGTGGCAGTTCCGATAGTCCGGGAAGGGTCGCTACACCGTTCTGGCTATCCGTAATCACACTATCCCAAGGGACCCCGTAGCAACTCAGCAGGACACTGACCACAGGGGAAAAAGGTACAACTGGCAGTTTAAAATAAAAGCAGGTGTGCCACCACCCCTGTGTGCCTACTTGGCACTGGCGTCACGCAGTAACACCCCAAGGTTCGGCTGTATCTCGGCCAATCACCACCGGAGAGGAGTCACACTTCACCACCTAACAAGTGACCGGCCAATCCTCAGACGCAACAACATCACCCCTGGAGGCTCACACCACAATGATTATACTAAAACTTAAGTTATTCTGCTCTCTGAATAGTGAGTGTTGTTTAATAGACGAACCCTTATTACAAGATTCTTGAAATTCTTGGCCTGTTTAGCTGAGCATCACATAGTATGACTGCTGATGGAGATCAGAGCTGTTTGTTAAAGTTGGATTAAAACGAAAGCCACGTCATTGCCTTTCTGCACACAATCCTGTCTTGATAGGAGATCTTGATGGAATAAAAAAATAAAAAAATAAAACTCTATCTGCAGATTAACTGTGAGTTTCTCCCTTCATTTTCAAGTGCCTTTCATTCGTGCTAAACACGTTTCATAATTTCTTTTCTTCTTTCTGAGTAGATGGTGAGGGGAAGCAGAAAGAGGGCAGGCAATTAAATTGCGAGGCCTGTAATTCGATTGCCGTGTTATTTGTGGAGCTTTCTACTGCACATGGATTAACCTCTTTTGTGCTGAGACACTATTTTACTTTCATACAACACAGTATATAGTGGACAATATAGTACTATTTTAGTCATTTTTCTTAGTAGACTTAATTGGGTCTATGTCCTTATCAAATGCATTGTTCGTGAGCCTCTGAAGATGACTTGTAATTAGGTTGGCACCATAAACCTCTTATTGTTATAGGCAAATCATTGAGCTGCTTAAAAGCTTCAATCCAACGATGATTAATAGATTTTAGGTACAAACGTATAAAGAAATGTATTTGATTAGAATGTAATGTGTGGGAGAATACACCATAGGATGAATTACCCATCTCTAGGAATCAAGGACAGGTAACTTGAAATGTTGAACAGCTGTTAAACCCTTAAAAATAAAGGAGAAATCCAGCGTTTTCTAAAAGCCGGCAACAGGAAGTGTCAGGGGGGAAATTCACTTCAAGTAACAACTTACCTCTCCCTGTGCCTGCGATGAGTGGCTGGAGCAGCTGTGGCACCCCCTCTGGAAGTACTTTTCCTTAGAATTGTGATAACGTCACAACTCAGGGGAAAATGCCTGTCCCAGCTGATTGACTTGCCATTTAGCCAATCAGTGACTGGAGCGAAGTCCCACCCCAGTCACTGTGCGGCCATTCGTGACATGAACACCTCGAACATGTAAATTTCTTGCAGTGTCACTAGGTATCCCGGCCAAAGTGTATACTATGTGTATACACTCCTGCCGGGATTCCCTCAGCCTGCAGCATAACGTAAGTTCCGTACTAATCACGGCCGTTGCAACAATGGCCGTGATTACCGTGGAACTTATGTTGTATGAACATAGCCTATGGCTGTATCCAGGTTTTCCTGGCAGTCCTAGGGCAGCATCCTACTTCTCCAGATGCCAGGAATCAAGTGCCAATCATTTGGATTTGGAGATGTAGCCAAACCCGGACAGTTTTCTCAAGTCTGCTCACCACTAGTCACAAAGAGAAACAAAATCACAGTGTTATACTACAAAGACACTGCGCACAGTGTTTTTCCAGTACAGAGATAATAAACACTGAAGCCATTGTGCCTTAGTCTCAGTGTTTCCTTCATGCCCTATAGAAACATAACAGCAGCTTAGAGTCTTCTAGGTCATTGTTAATTTCCCTTTAAGGACCTTTAAAGAAAACCTGTGAGCACATATGTGCCACACAAACCCAGTAACAGAGGTGGCTCCAGGTTTTTGCGGGCCCCTCATCTATCCACTATGCGCAATCACTTGAGACACCACTAACATAACAACAATTAACACAAACACACACACACACATTACTGACACACACGCACACACACTTACTGACACACACATTACACACTGCCACACACACTTACCGAGACACATTACTGACTGACTGACACACACACATTACTGACTGACTGACACACATTACTGTCTGACACACACACAGACACACACACACACACACACACACACACACACACGCAGTGTCCCAGAACAGAGTATCTATTTGTCACTTTGTCTCTGTATTTGTCACTTTGTCTCTGTACCTTTATCATAGCCAGTTCTGTTCTGGAAAGCTATGGTCCACTGCAAAATGTGTGTATTGTGTCACCCCTCTCAGTATTCAGGTCTGCTATTCCATTCATTTCTTGTATGCATATTCAGTTATCAGTGGCTAATGGTATTATGTCGCCTCCCAGTGTTCAAGTATGGTACTTCTCATGTTTTTTTAGTCCTATATGCCTAATGGTGTGATGATGCAATGGCTGGATGTCACGTGACCGCCCCTGCTTCCATGAAAACTCCAATGGCCATCGAGCTTTGGCTGGGGAATACCATGTGATTTCCTCTCTGCCTCAGTCTGGTCTCCCACCTTCAGGGGGATAGGTTGTGTGTTGCTGCTACTCCTGTGTCACAAGGCCGCAACCCTGCGGTATCTGCTGCAGCATTACCAGAAGTGTTCCTGGCTGTGTTCTATTCTCAAGTTCTCAAGATTCTCATCTATTCTCAGGATCTGGGTGCCGTTCTTCTGTCATTCCTCTCATCATCTTCTCTAATCATCAACAGCAAGTATTCATCTCAGTTCCATTCCGCCCAGCATCTTATCCTTAGTATCACTACTACTCCCATCATTTAGTACGCTATCATCACAGCATATTGCAGCATCACCCATAACTCTGCTTTATTCAAGTTTGCCTTATAACCGGTTGCATCTGGAGAGACTTGCTATTAGTTACTACCGTTACAATAAATATACAACTACCGTTGTTTCTGAACCTTGGCATTGGTGTGATAATTGGTGCCCTGACTAAGGACAACGGTTTCCAGCTGTGATCCCTCGTGCCTAAACTGTGACAACTATTTGGTAAGCAGCTGCCCCGGTTCCGACCCACAACATCCTCTCAGCGGAGTGGCCCCTAGGGGCCCGGGCATCACACACACACACACACACACACACACACACACAATACTTACAGCTCAGTCTTGTCCCCTTTCCTCTCCTGTGGGTTATGTGATCAGGTCCTTTACCCATTTCTCTCTCTGTGCAGGTCCTGCTCTGTCTCCTGGGTCTTCTGATGTTGTGCTGAGTGTAAGAGTGTGTGAAGCAGGCTAGAGCTTTCCACATAAAACTGCAGTTGTGCACAGGGGGAGTGAGAATTCTAGTGATTGGATTGGGGCACAGCAGCTACATAACCTAACTGTGACACCTGACAGAAGCACTTTTACCTGGGTGTGTGGAGATAAGGAAGACCTGTAGTGGGACACTACAGCAGGACCCAGGATTGGTCTAAATTTCACTAAAAGTTATGTTCAGTACAAACACGAACCTTTGGCAGTTTTGTTGGGCAGAACCTATCCACCTTTTCTGGGATCAGTTAACTATTGTCATCTATTGTTAGCAATAACACCTCTTTCCAACAATAGATGAATAGCGACCCCAACAATATAATAATCTTGCAGTGGCAACTGTCAACGCCATCCGGGGAGCCCAAGTACCCATCTTTCCAGGCACTGAAAATTTTTCGATACAAGAACTCTAACAACCCAATGAATAATTTATTGGCTTGTTTCCATCCTGAGAGGTGGAAGCACTGGACCACCACAGATACGTTTGATAAGTGAATTGTTTACTAATTTGTTTCTTTTTCTTTTTGTGAAGATCTGCTCTTTCTGATTCGTGGGAAAACTTCAGTTTTCCTTTATTTCTATTTTAATAAAATGTTCAATGAGGGTTTTATTTTTATTTTATTTATTATTATAGCTTAGTAAGTCCATTACTAAAGTGAGGCTTATTGCCAGCTACTAAATACCACCAGGGATACCAAGAAGAGCCAGCTACATTACTTATGCACTGCAACGCTGGGGGTGGGAGCGGCCTCTTGTAGCTGGAGGCATAATGCTGCCCTTGGCTAGAAGAATGACTTACAGGGCCAGGAGCCAATGGCTGTCAAACAAGTGCCACATTTAACTGCATGCACCCTTAGGCTGGGTTCACACGATGTAACTGTGCGGCTGTATTTTTTAAGCGGCTGTAAATGTGCGGGTGAAACTCCGGCCGTGGGAAAAAATAGACATGCGGCTCAAAACATACGGTCATTTACTTGGAAATCTGGTTCAACTAAAAATAACAAATAAAATGTTAAGAAAGTGATGCAAACACCTCTGGATGCATCTGGGAAAGCAGGGAACACAGTTTACATGAATTGCTATTACCGGGGTTTGCGATCCTCTGCACTATAGCCGATGTCTCTCATGGTTAATATATTGAATTAATAAAACACATTTTCTTTCTAATAAAGTCCCTTTTATTGTTCAATAATTAAATGTAAACGATTCCATCATTTTGCAATTAAATATACTGTTAAAATAAATATATACATATAAATAAATGTATATTTATATATATTTATTTTTTGACAGTATATTTAATAGCACAATGATGGATTCGTTAGAATTAAATTATTGAACAAAGAAACTGTATTTATTTCAACGAAAATGTGTTTTATTAATTAAATATTAATTAGTACAGGAAGCTCCATAAGCCGTTAATTCATATTCCCGGCAATAGAGCATTCTGTACTAATCATCACTTTACTTTAATGAAAACATCAAATGTTTCTTCTAATTATGTTATGACAATAGCATTATTAGAAGAAACATTTAGAATTATATGTGCGCTCAGCTGATTGGCTGTTCGGCTGAGCGCACATATAATGAGCCGGTCCGCAGTACAGTGACTTCATTGTGCTGCGGACCAGCGAAGAGGACACATCAGGGTGAGTATAGAGCTCTCCCCACCCCCTCCCCTGCACTGCACCCCTCCCAGCAAGGAAGGGGGGTCACTTAACCCCTTCCTTGCTGGGATGGGTGCAGTCTGACATCAGTCTGGCCCCCAGGGGGTTAAGGGGGATGCAATACATCCTCCCTTAACCCCTTGGGGGTCAGACTGTAAGCAGCGATCTGTAAAGATGCTGCATACTGTAAGGAGCACAACACCGCTCACAATGATGGGTGTTGTGCTCCTGTTTGTGTTTTTTTTTGTGTGTTTCTCCCTTTTTGTTTTTCAGATATCGGTATCCTGGGGATTACGTCGGATTCCATGGACTACGTCGATGACCAGCGGTTGTTGTTTTAATTTTTTTAATAAAATGGTCAATGAGGGGTGTGGGGGTGTTATTATTTGAATAAATTTTTTTTTTTAACTTGTGTGTTGTCTTTATTTCTTTACTTTATAGACTTAGTAGTGGAAGCCGTCTAATAGACGGAATCCATTACTAAGTTGGGGCCTAGTGTTAGCCGGTATAAAATGGCTAACACTAACCCCCTATTATTACCCCAGTACCCAATGCCACCAGGGGTACTGGGAAGAGCCGGGTGCCAGTGGTCCCGAAGCGTCAAAATTGGCGCTCCTGGACCGGGCGGCAGCAGGCTGGTAAGATTTAGGTTGGGGAGGGCCTAAACCAATGGCTCTTCCCACCCTGGTGTTACCAGGCTGCTGTCGTTTGGTTTTTAACCCGGCTGGTTATAAAAATAGGGGGGACCCTATGCGTTTTTTTTTAATTATTTATTTAAAAAAAAAACGCATAGGGTCCCCCCTTTTTTTATAACCAGCCGGGTTAAAAACCAAACGACAGCAGCCTGGTAACACCAGGGTGGGAAGAGCCATTGGTTTAGGCCCTCCCCAGCCTAAATCTTACCAGCCTGCTGCCGCCCGGTCCAGGAGCACCAATTTTGACGTTCCGGGACCACTGGCACCCGGCTCTTCCCAGTACCCCTGGTGGCATTGGGTACTGGGGTAATAATAGGGGGTTAGTGTTAGCCATTTTATACCGGCTAACACTAGGCCCCAACTTAGTAATGGATTCCGTCTATTAGACGGCTTCCACTACTAAGTCTATAAAGTAAAGAAATAAAGACAACACACAAGTTAAAAAAATGTTTTATTCAAATAAAAACACCCCCACACCCCTCATTGACCATTTTATTAAAAAAATTAAAACAACAACCACTGGTCATCGACGTAGTCCATGGAATCTGACGTAATCCCCAGGATACCGATATCTGAAAAACAAAAAGGGAGAAACACACAAAAAAAACACAAACAGGAGCACAACACCCATCATTGTGAGCGGTGTTGTGCTCCTTACAGTATGCAGCATCTTTACAGATCGCTGCTTACAGTCTGACCCCCAAGGGGTTAAGGGAGGATGTATTGCATCCCCCTTAACCCCCTGGGGGCCAGACTGATGTCAGACTGCACCCATCCCAGCAAGGAAGGGGTTAAGTGACCCCCCTTCCTTGCTGGGAGGGGTGCAGTGCAGGGGAGGGGGTGGGGAGAGCTCTATACTCACCCCGATGTGTCCTCTTCGCTGGTCCGCAGCACAATGAAGTGAATGTACTGCGGACCGGCTCATTATATGTGCGCTCAGCCGAACAGCCAATCAGCTGAGCGCACATATAATTCTAAATGTTTCTTCTAATAATGCTATTGTCATAACATAATTAGAAGAAACATTTGATGTTTTCATTAAAGTAAAGTGATGATTAGTACAGAATGCTCTATTGCCGGGAATATGAATTAATGGCTTATGGAGCTTCCTGTACTAATTAATATTTAATTAATAAAACACATTTTCGTGGAAATAAATTCAGTTTCGGTGTTTAATAATTTAATTCTAACGAATCCATCATTGTGCAATTAAATATACTGTCAAAAAATAAATATATAGATAAATATACATTTATTTATATATCTATTTATTTTAACAGTATATTTAATTGCAAAATGATGGATTCGTTAGAAATAAATTATTGAACAACGAAAGTGTCTTTATTACAAAGAGAATGTGTTTTATTAATTTAATATATTAACTATTAGAGGCATCGGCATTCGGCATCATTGCCGGCTATTTTTGAAGTACTCCGTACGGACCGCCTGTCAATCCTCGGCCGCATGTCCAGCCGCAAACAATGGTCTTGTTCATTTTTTACGGGTCCGTTTACGATAGGGCCGTAGATTCAGACATAGTGTGCACTGTGCAGCCGCATATCCTATACTTCCAAGCATACACACGAACCACCAAAAATACCGCCGCACAATTACAGCCGCAAATACAGCCGCACAGTTACAACGTCTGAACCGAGCCCCCAAGGGGTTGGCCACTTTATAGTAAAATTGCTCAGATACAGTATTAGTAAGTGTAGTCACTGTATATACTGACAGCAGCTCCATGTGTACCTCATAGAGCTAAAATCAGACTCCCCTCTTCCAGGCTGTGCTGCCCTGCTCTATGGTGTTTCTGTCTAAGAGATGGCTGACACAGAGGAGCATGTGACCAGGCCCCACCCCCCAATGTCCATAACTATGCCTGTATATGCTTATGGTGGACACTTTGGGGCGGGGCATGGTCACATGCTCCGCCATGTTGGCCATCTTATGGACAGAAATACCACAGAGTAGGGCAGTGCAGCCTGGATGAGGGTAACCTGATGTTAGCTCTATAAGGTACACAGGGAGCTGCTGTCTGTATACACAGTGAGTACACTTACTAATACTGTACACTGAACAATTTTACTACAAAGTGGCCAACCCCTTTAATTATGAATGTGTACAGTTAAAGGGCCAGCGTCAGCACTCTGCAGCACTTGCCCGAGTACTGACCATGGCCTGTGCTGGCTAGCAGCTCATTTGGAATTCTGTCCAGTTTTTGGATGTGCGTCTGGAGCTTTCCGTAATAACAGATGCCTCAATAGGGTCCTGTAGGGCATCTGTGCCGTAATTCTGGACAATTATAGCAGGTGTCTATTAGCCTATTTTAGAAGGGGCCTATTTTCTGGCATGGACATCCTTCAGAAAATCTATCAGGATTCCCTGATAAGAAATTCAGATAGATTTTCCTGAAGTGTGAAGGGAGCCCTACTGTATTTTCCGCTCAAGATAAATTCTATTGAATTGTTCTTGATAAATAGCACATTATCTGTCAATCAAGTATAGACAATGTCAATAATATCAAGTAATTTACTCTACTAAAACTGTCTTTATAGATATTGACACTAATAAGCAGACAAATGATGAACATTTACATGGAGGGAAGAAAGTGGCACTGTACGTCTTTCCTTAGAACATTCACCTACTAGGAATAATTGTTATCAGAACAGGATAAAATAATCATGACAAATGCTTGACTTGAGAAATTACTGAAACTGCCTGGAGAAATTACTGAGACTACGGGACTTCAGCGGCCAGTGATTGGCTGAACGGCCTGTTAGTTCAGAGACCCGCTCTAAAGATGTGGTGGCGGCTCCGGGGAGCGAGTAGAGGGCAGAAGAACACAGGGGACCGTAGTGAGGTATGTATAAAGTTTTTTTTCCGCACAATTCTCTGTCATTGGTTGCGCATTGCTATTAGGTGGCGCCCAATGATTTTAAGTCGGGACCAAAAGACACGATCAGAAAAGGATCATTGCCATCGGCTGATTGGTGTCTCTATTACATGGAGAGGTGATCGGCCAAATCAGCCTAATTCAGGCAAATATTGCTCCATGTAATAGGGCCGTAGCGCCTCTTCCAATGGCAGCACTGATTCCCTCAGCACCTCTCTTAATAGCAACACCTAACTCCTTGACAACTCTTCCAATGGCCGCACTGACATCCACAGCACCTCTTATAATGACAACACTGACCCCCTCAGCACCAATTCCAATAGCAGCAGTGCCCTCATCAGCACTTTCTCTGCCAGCAGTTCTGACCCATTCAGCATCTGTTCTAATAGTAACACTGACCCTCAAAGCATCTCTACTAGTAGCAGCACTGACTCTCTCAGCACCACTTGCAATGGCAGCAATGCCCCTCTTAGCATCTCTTCTAATAGCAGTACTGACTTTCTCAGTAACCCCTTCTAATGGCAGCACTGCCCCTCTTAGTATCTCTTCTAATAGCAGCATTTCCTTCTTCAGTAACCCCTTTTAATAGCAGCACTGATACCTTCAGCACCTTTTCTAATAGTAGCACCGACTGGGTAAGCATCTCTTCTAGTAGCAACACTGACCCCCCCCCCCATCACATCTTTCATTGACAACACTGCGCTCCCCCCTCCCAGCACCTCTTCTACTAACAATACTGACCCACTCAACACCTTTACCAATAGCAGCACTGATCACTTCCTCACCTCGTCTAATAGAAGGGCTGACTCCCTTAGCACCTCTATTAATGAGAGCTCTGACCACCTCAGCACTTCTTCCAGTTGTAGCATTTACCACCTCCTCAACTGGCAGCACTAACCTATTCAGCATCTTTTTTAAAAGCAACACTGACCCCATCCGTACAACTTCTAATAGCGGCAATGACCTCTTAGAAGTTTTTTTTTAAAGCAGCACTGAGCCCCTAAGCACCCCCTCAGCACTTTCCCTATTTCTATGCTGAATAACCTCAGTAGCTACCTGTGCCCTCCACACCCATCTGCAGTGACTGATTGAAGGGCCTGAGAGATTGTGACCATGTGACCATGACATCATTTCAGGTTCATTATCTATTCTAAGTTTGGAGCCTACACAGAAAATTTAGGATTTGAGCATTTTATGGGGAGAGCTATACAAACAACCGCTAGATGACCCTATGAGCCTCTGAACCCTGCATGAGCCTGCTCTACACTTTGGTAGTTTGCCCGATATGCTCCGGAAATGGGAACATAGCCAATCATTGTCTCTTCTAGGAATCTTGTAAGAGTTTATTCTACTTTTTATTCAGAAATCCTGCTCCAAATGGTATAAACCTATATACAGTGGTGCCTTGGGTTTCAAGTATAATTCGTTCTGAGACCGTGTATGTAATCCAAATCCAGTCCAAATCCACCTTAAACCATGTAGAACAGATGAAACAAACTATGGGGAACAGCTGGATATGTCATAATATAAGTTACTATACAGTATAGCAATCAGCATGTTGAGTATTATGTATAGTAAGAGCATAAACCTGAAAAACAGCAGCAGTTTATAGATTCAGGATGGGACTGTAGATCCCCATAACGCAGTAGTGTAGTACAACAGGCTAGAATAGAGAAGCAGGGCTGCTATCAGAGGGCTGTGTGGACAGCATGACAAAGGTTCAGCATAAACCAATCAGGAAGTTAGAATCACAGAGCTGTGCAGGAGGACAGTGACAGAAACGTTTCTATACAACAGTTTGAATGGTTAAGTGTAAGTGCAGGCACATTATAGCAGCAGTGTGTATAGCTAAGTGTGAGTGCAGGCACATTATAGCAGAAATGGAGAGGATGGGCTGACAGCGACTGCAGGGAGCATGAAGTAGGAAGGAAGTGGATCTGCTATGATTTGGAAGGTGAGGGAGACGTCCTGGGTCAGAGTACAGTGCTGTGGACCCCACTATGCAGACCATGCCCCTCCCCTGCTCCCCCTCCCACCCAGTACAGGGAGCTCTTAAACCAAAGCAATGCTCTTAAACCAAGTTACAATTTTGAAAAACTGTGAGCTCTTCTTGGAAAATGCTCTTAAACCAAGTTACTCTTAAACCAAGGTACCACTGTATATTGAGATAGGGTGGCATAGCATATATATCACTGATAGGTTAGCTTGAAATGCCTTAATTAAAAGCAAGCATTTCCTAGAAACATTACAATTGCTTATTATCAAAAATAGAGCAACATAAAAGGCTGCCTTAGTCTCCAGTATTTGTCTGGCTCATACGAGAACATTTTCTATTAGTACAATTTTTTTGTAATTATTTAAATTGTTTTAATTAGACTAGCGATTTCCTGCACTGACATCTACTCACTGTAAATGTGGACAGTACTACATAAATGGCCTGATATGTCATTACAGATCACTGTCATTTATTCCAGTGCTATCTTTCTGAGTTAAGGTTATGGCTGGCACAAGTTAGTGTCCTCAGGTGGGGATTGATCTCAGTGATAAATTGGGTGGAAAGACTCCTCTGTTTCACAAGAAGGACTTGGCCCTGGAAGTGTTCTGCTCTCGCCTCCCTAACATATTCAGTATTGAGTTTGTACATCTGATTGTTCTTCTCTGTATGTGACAGAGGGAGAGAATGATGCAATGTGACAGGAAACATTACTGGAGCTGTACTGGGACTCAAAGCTATGCTGAAAGCTGTTCGGCTTATTGTTCTATTTCAGCAGAGGACAGGGTTCAATATCTGAAGGTTACTCCCTGTAAACTTTTAAACAAGCTTGTGGTGATAGAAATATTCTCTGAAAGTATAAACTACATTGTTTACATTTTAGGATTAACATTTATTGTCAAGAGGAAGTTCGGAAAACATCTGACTTATACACTTAAAGGGGTTGGCCACTTTATAGTAAGATTGCTCAGTGTACAGTATTAATAACTGTACTTACTGCACTTACTGACAGCAGCTCCCTGTGTACCTCATAGAGCTAAAATCAGACTCCTTTCCTCCAGGCTGTGCTGCCCTGCTCTGTGGTGAGTCTGTCCATGAGATGGATGACATAGAGGAGCATGTGACCATGCCCCGCCCTCCAGTGTCCACCATAGGCATATACAGGGTCATTGGTGAACCCTTGGGGGCAGGGCATGGTCACATGCTCCTCCATGTTGGCAGACACTAAACCATGTTGAGTACACTAAACAATTTTACCATAAAGTGGCCATACCCTTTAATATTTCTTATAGTTACATTGTACATAGAAGCCAAAAGAGTGACTTTTTAGCCTTTGTATGGGCTAGTACATGTCAGTATACTGCAAAAAATAAAGGAAAATTCAAGCACTGAAAGGAATTTTTTAAAAGGCAGACATAACATAATAATTTATCATAACTCACCTGTCCCCGTGCCCATCTGGCACCGGATTGCCGCCCTGGTGGGGCTGGGCTCTGGGATCTTCAGTTACGATCTGGCTGATGGATGGCTGTTCCAGTTACTATTTGGCTGAACGGCCAGTCCATCAGCCGGGACAGGCATTTTCCTCCAAATCGTGACTTCATCACAACTCAGGGGAAAATGCCTTCTGGTGGTGGTCCAGAAGCTGGTCAGGTGGCGCCTCATGGGCATGGGGAGAGGTAAGTAAGGATTAGTCATTACATTCCCCCCTGCCCCTGCCAGCTTATGAAAATGGCCATACTTCTCCTTTAAGTATTGAATAGCATGAGTATATTACACAATTCCACCTTAGGGGATCATAAAAAAGCAATTATCTGTTCAGCATATGACATTTGTGACAGGCATTTGTTATCTAGATACATCACAAGCGTTCCAGGAGCTTTTCATGACGTATTGTATACATAATGAAATAGCTCACAAGCAGATTAAGATTGGAGCCATTAAGCAGATTATGATTATTTTACTCTGTGGGTTAGGGATTCCACTGCTGGGTATCTATCTCAGCTTCAGTTTCTCCTGTCATTTATGCTACTTGAAGTAGAAAACCCCCAATGCCACTATATGTATTTTTATACGATGCAAGGTGAGGCACCTATTGACATACGCTGTAATTGTACAAAGTTTTATAAAATCTTACTTAATCTCTTAAGTCTTTCAATTTTTACTGATAAGTGATTGAATTAACCTGCTTGGCTCAAAGTGTGAGTTCAATATTTTATTTTCCCATTAGATATAATTATCAAAAAGAAAGCCACTTGGACCCCCCAACGGGCATCTGATTGAACCCAAAGACTCATGTTGAGGCCTGATTGCAAAGCCACTGGGTCAACTCAAACATCATTAGAACTTTGTGGTTCCCTGCAGACTTAATCTGCTCTTTCAGTGGTAAAGATGTCGCACCAGGAGTGAGGGAGTTAAAGTAAGGACGAGTCACAAGTTAGGGCACTGTGAATTATTTACAATTTCTATTAATAAAAAGTGATTATACTTCCTGGATACTGTGTCTTGAGATGTGCATCGGAGAATGAAAAAGAGTAGGGAGTGGCACAAAATGAATTGCTACTTACTAGAATGCGTAATCACTACACTATACGAAGAATCTTACAAGAAACATCTACAAAAAGAAGGCTAAGAAATGTATTTAATGGTTATAGGGTTGAGCCGAGAGGTCGAATTGTTCAGGTCGGACAACCTTCCTGCTGCCTGTGAGATAAATATTATATGTTTTAAAGGAACAAAGTGAAGTAAAAACCCCACAATTTTTACCACTCAACCCCTGCTGTTCTGGAGCCTACCCAGGGGTCTTAAGAGGTCAAAGCACATTGACAAGTTTTCCAGCCCCTCTTTTACACTGCCTTGGATCAGTAGAAACTGGTGTACCCTATAAGGGAGGGCAGAATGTCACATTCATATGCTGTAGCCCCTTTAGGATGAGGAATGAGGGCATAGAGGCTGGAGAGGAAAATAGAGGATGAGAGCATGGAAACTGAGAAGGAGGATGTGACATACGGGCACAAGTCTGAGGAGGAAAGCACTAGGGCTGAAGAGGAGGATGAAGGATGAGGGCAAAGAGTTTGGGGAGGAGGATGAAAGATGAAGGCAAAGAGTTTGTGGAGGAGGATGAAGGAGAAGGACATGAAAGCTGAGTTGGAGAATTAGAGAACAGGCCATGGAAGCTGAGGAGGAGAAGAAGGACACTGAGGCTACGGAGAAGGGCATGGTGACCATTGGAAGTGAAAGTGGATACCTCTAAGATTGCAGTAAGAGCTGTGTTTCCACAATGTACTGCCTCATACTAATCTTCATTTTTGTGCCTTCCTTTCTTGTGAAAGTCCAAGTAAAATTGTGTTATGATAACCAAGAATTATTGACCATCAAGTCCAACTTTGAGGAGTGGCATCACTGCCTCAAAGGCACAGCATCATTCCTAATGATGAAGAGGGTGGGGAGGAGGGACGGAGGGGTGGTGCAAAGTTAGGGCACAGATACTCCCATTTGGCATGGGCTTCAAGTTTAAAAGTATTTTTTTAGGACAATAACTGCATCACCTGTCGAACGGACCGCAGGACAGATCTTGAATTAAAATCAGCTATTCGAACGTACAAGTGGTTTTGGGAGGACAGATTGTGGGTACAGAGTCGCTTTAAAGGTGCAGGGTCTATCTTACAGTCTGCAGCCACATTATTAAAATAGCATAGTCAGTCTCACATACTGGAGTCCCACATATTTAGTCAGACTGATCCCTATGCTGAAATTCTAAGGGCTGACTGTAGATCTGTTTATGTGGGATATAAGTTCATTTTTGTTATATATTTGCTGTCACCTTATTTAGTCCACTCTCCTCTTATTTACAGCTGAAGACGGAGATACAGCTAGTATGGCCCTTTCCAGACACCATACTTCTTCTCGTTCAATAATTCTTTATCTTCTCAAGAAGAAAAATGAAGATATTTACCCTCTTCTTACCCACAGAAAACCTGCAAAGAAGCCATTACTTGTGGGATATCAGAATAACATCTTTGTAGCAAAAGGTTTACGTTATTGGATATATTGGCCTCATATTAGTAGCAAACAAAAATTTTAACCACACGTAAAAAAATAAACAGTTCAACAAAACAGACCCATGCGGAGTGGCTAAATCTGCTATTAATATTTCTATTTAACATGTCAAACTACCCTTAGTACCCTAAAAAATTTGATATTTAAAAAAATATCTTTCTATAAAAAAAAAAAAAAAGTTTTCTTTAAAAACTTCTATCACCATTTTTTTTTTTTTTTTATCAATGTTTCCGCATGGAAGAGGTTATGAAATTTATCTCAGTATAAAATTGAAGACTTGAACAGCTAAATTCACAGTCTTCCTTTCTAAACTGACAATATCATAGTAGAATAATCTAGACTGAAAAGCATTCATCACATTTCAGAAAGGATAACAGGTTTTACCCTCCTCTAAAACTAGAATGAGTCACAGTATAAGAATAAGATTCATAGACTATAACTAATATACATCTTTTTACAGCAAACAAGCAGGCTCATCCACCTACCTCAGAAATGATAGCTTCCTCCTAAGGCACAAAAAAAAATTCAACATTTACTCTCAAAAGAAATGATACAATCATAGCAGCAGGTCAGACAACTGTTTTACGTCTCAAAATACCATATATATTCAACAGAAAAGCTTGCATGCTCAGTTGTGAAATAGTCATTATATCTCCTTAAACCTACAGGGACAGCGGAACAGGTCAAAACAATTAGCCAATTAATTAGACCAATGAATCACTATTGCGCAATATAGGCAAAATAGCCAGGAAATCACAGCAAAATGCACAAAAACGTGATGTGTGTGTACAGCCTCAGGACAGCAGGTAATGGCATATAAAACATTCCCTCAGACAGAAAACCGATCATGTAGTATAGAGCAATATAGATTTATCAGGGAGGGATATCTGTGCTGTTTCGAGACTCTTATAAAAATAAAAACAAAAATAAAAAATTCTGCAGCTCAGGGTGGTGTACTCAACAGTTCTGTTGGCTCGGCAAAAATCAGATTTCTAACCATCAAGTCATCGGTCAAATAATGGACAAGACGTGCAGGAAGAAACCAGGAAAAAGAACAGACTAGCCAACAAGTAATAAATGGAATATTTTCAGGAGACAAACAGGGAACCATACAGTATGTTTCTATATTTCATAATCTTTCCAACGGCATTGTAAATATATCTTCCATTCAGCGTTTGTGCCTAGGTATGAGCGAACCGAATTTAGAAAAGTTGACTAAGCTAATTTTTGCAAGCTTTATTTACAATTTTTTTTTTTTTTTAAAGCAAAAAAGGTATGCAATTCAGAGGCTACACACAGGCATATCTGAGAATTTCCTGGAATATAGTACAAAAAGATTTCCCCAGTGTGGCTTAATAACACTGAGGTCAAGAAATTGAGATGTCTACTCCAGAACCTTCACTTTGTTCTGCTGTAGCCAATAACAGGTCAAGTTGGCCTTGTATTTTGGATTGTTTTCATTTTGGAACGTTCAAGTACGTCCCACGCACAGCTTCAAGGCTGATAACTTGCTGCATCTTTCCTTCACTCTGACCAAGTTTCCTGTGCCTTTGTAGCTCACACATCTCCAAAACATCAGCGATCCACCTCCATGCTTTACAGTAGGAATGGTTTTCCTTTTATCATAGGCCATATAGATTAATAGAAATATATAATAAAAATATATCAGCTAGATCATTGCTTTTAGAGCAGAACTGTTGTCAATAACCTAGGCAATCAGCTGTCAACAAGTGGAGACAATAGCAACAAATCACGAGAGGGCGGCACGTTTGCTAAATGAATTGACGTGCTCTAAAAGTTTAACTATGTTTGTTGAGTTTTGATTTTTACGGATTTATTTTGAGCTGTAAGTATATTTCTCAGATCTGAGTATGATATATTTTCTAATTACCACTCTCTGAGTAAAAAAATAAAAAATAAAAAAACACCAACAAAGGCATAAGACTAAGTGAACAGAGAATGAACATATATTTGCAAGTCAGTCATAAGCTTAGTTACTGCACATAAGAAATCATGTCATTTTCAGTTTTTAGCAGTAAAAAGACATGTTTGAAGTATATAAAATGTCACAAGTAATTAATTTATTGTGCTATGTTGATTCTCCATGGTTTTCTTAGTGTTTGGACTTCACGTCATTAGCAGCAATAACTCAGCAATTCCCTTTATCTCCCCACAACACTGCACTCCCTCATTTGTCTTTATTGTGGTTATACTGGGAGCTCTTCATAGAATTATGGCTCTGTTTATGTGTACAGTGGGAATATTAATTCCTTCAGAAATTCGACAGTTTGCTGTTTCTGGGCAGTTTTAGCATGGCCACAAATCATTCTAAACACTGGGGATGGCCTTGGAGATGACATAAATCAACATAACTTCCTTTTGTAAGTTTACACTAACACTTTTTTTTTATCAGCTATTGTTCCTTGTGTAGCTATATAATGACAACTTAAATGATACTTATTGAATTAAAGGACAAATTGTGATACTGGAGACCTAGATTTAGATGCCCCACCGCTGTAACTGAATGTCAATTTCACTGATACCACCCGAATTATGTATGCTATATGGTTTCCCGCTGTTAGTGTTTTTTGCACCTGTCAAAAAGCTTTCTCTCAGGTTAAGTGGTGGGTGAGGTATATTAAGTTTCCCCACTAGGTGTCAGTATTTTCTACGTATGTATATGTATTGCACAGCACAGCTGAAGAAAGTCGTGGGTTAAGGTTTAGTTGTCTCATGTGTTATGTGCTGACAAATAGGAGGTGCTCTCTTTTTCTCCACCTATCCTTTCTTTTCTTGCTCCACACAATCACCCCTGTAAGAGGAGTTAGTTATCTCTGTGTGTGAGGAAGTGCGCAGTTCAGTTACGTCTAGCCACTGAAGTGAACAGATGCAACCAGTGACCAACAGTTCTTTTATACAAACAGCCACTTATACTATGCAGTCCTAAGCACACCCCAGGGAGAGTAGTCACCAAGGAACACCCTGACCCTTTCCAGGAACATGTCTTAAAAGAGCAGGGCAGTATCCTGAACATGATAGGAACTAGCCTCAGTAGTACAAAGCAACCAGTCAACAGAGGTCTTCGTATCCTACTGCGCAGTGCAAGTAACTGGGAACACTTGGACACCTAGCTACACCCAGATAACAATGGCTGGGGATCGTAGTACCCTACTGGGAGGGGTCCTACGCTACCAGAGGGCAGAAGGCGGTAAGACAGTGTCTAAACACTTCCCTCAAGATATATAAGATATAAGATATAAGTTCTGTCAGAGTACAAGGCTACATTGGGTTAGCTCTCCTCTAGCAAACTCCTCTCCTACTCTCCACTCTCTACTCTACACTGCTGCAACTCTTCTCAAGCACCTTCCTCCAGCACTAAGGTCATGCACTAAAGTCTGTGTCAAGATTTATTACTTGTGAAACCGTGTACTGTAACCTGCAAAGTTCTACAGTAAAGTTGTTAGATTTTTATACTTACGCATGGGAATCTGTCATCTTCTGTCTGCACCGATATGCACACCACCTCACACCTTGCTTTATTTTTTCCCCTTCTGTGGGTGGCAGTACTGACAGTCCGGGTGAGTCAGTTGCCTCTCAGGACTGCCGTGACAAGAGACCAAGGGACCTGCAACAACCCGGCAGGTTACCGACCATTTGGGGAACACAGCCAGCCACATAAACAAGCAGGTACCAACATCACACCTGTGTGCTGGACTAGCACTGGCGTCACGACCACTAACACCTCCGGATGAGCTGACAAACCCCAGTACCTGCATCACATCTGGCTGGCGATCACCACAGCACTCCTTTTGTTAAGTGGCTCGGTACTAAAGCCAATAAAGTGATCCAAAGACTTCATATAGACATGAAAGGCAAAAATCTCTATGAATTAGTAATGACACACACAACAGTGGGACATCTGTTGCATTACTGAGCTGTATATCTTAATTGAATGTGGAGTTCTAGGATTTATGATCATCTGAAACCTTAATTTGAGCTTTATGAATAAGAATTAAGGAGGTGAAAAAAGAGCACTGCCCGCACCCCGAGCACAGATTCGCCCCCGGCCAGCTTGCCTCTTCTAATGATTATCAATTGAGTGGACCCGATTGTCACTGTGGCGGCGGGGCGGAACAGTGGCCCTAACGGTGCCCCAGTGCTCCAGTCTTATCGGACCATAGAGTGAAAGACTAAGTGCACAGGAACGGCGCTGAGGAGGAAGGTAAGACTCTGGCCTCCTGCGCAATATGGACATATCAGAGGGTTCAATTCATCTAACATGCTGATAGTTCACCTTTAAAGGGGTTATCCAGAGCTACAAAAACATGGCCACTTTCCCCTTACTGTTGTCTCCAGTTTGGGTGGGGTTTTGAAACTCAGTTCCATTGAAGTAAATGGAGTTTAATTGCAAACCACACCTGAACTGGAGACAACAGTAGGGGGAAAAGTGGCCATGTTTTTATAGCGCTGGATAACCCCTTTTTAAGATGGAGAGGGTTCCTTTCATCTAAAAACCTTTAGTTTAAGTCTCATGTTAGAGTTAATGGGGCTGTCCAGGAAATGTACTATTGACAGCTTATCCACAGAATAGGTTATCAATAGTTGATCAGAGGGGTGCTGACACCTGGCTGTTTAGTGACAGCAAAATAGTAACTGCTTACAGCACTGTTCTCACTGAAGTACGGGCACCAGACAGCTGATCAACAGGGGAACTGGGTGTTGACACTCCGCTGATCAACTATTTATAGCCTATCCTGAGTTTTCCAGATATAAGATAAGATATACAGATGACAGATATAAGATATTACACATACAAAAAGCTAAAAGGTAAAGTAAAGGCATTACGGTTAAAGTAGACAAAGAGAAAAAAAAAAGGTAAAAAGATACAATAAAAACATTAGAATATTTCACTTCTCTTTATGGACTGATCTCTGCTTAGGTCGGTGTTGGTTGTATAGCCTAACCACAGCCAGAAGGAAAGACTTCCAATAGCGCTACTGCTCGCACCTTGGGTGAATTAGTCGGTCACTGACAGTACTGCCCAGTGCTATCACAGTCTCGTGTTTGGGATGAGAGTCATTTTTCAGCATGGAGCTCTCCACTGACAAAATTCTTCTCTCCCCCACCACCTGATTTGGTTCCAGGGGGCTTCCAAGGACAGAGTTGGCTCTTCTAATCAGCTTGTCTAGTTTGTTCCTATCCCTGGTTGAAAAGCTGCACTCCCAGCAGGCCACTCCGAAGAAGATGGCTGATGCCACTATAGAGTTAAAAAAAGGTCCTAAAAAGTGCCCCCTAGACTCCAAAGGCCCTCCGCCTCCTGAGCAGGTAGAGCCTGCTGTGACCTTTATAATGTGTCCATGTGGTCAGCCCAGTCCACATTATTATTAAAGACCATACCCAGATATTTATACGTGTTCTCGGTCTCAATGTCCGTTCCCATGTATGCCCATCATACTGCCGTTAAGAGGGTACAGAGAAGGCTTACGAGGATGCTCACAGCATTTGAATTCTGTTAAAAACAAGTCAGTGGTGGTGCAGTGGTGGGATCACCCCCCGTAATGACACTGATCCTGGCTTGGTGATCGATTACTATGGGCTCTAGCAGCCCTTAGTAGTTGAGAGCTATGTTCTTGAGCCTGCATCCCATCCCATACATGTATGTTCATTTTAGCAGTGCCGTAGCACAAATGAATGCACAAATATATCCATAGCATGACGTACACAGAACCAGTGTCCATGTAATCCGTGGTGAGAGCTGACTAAGACACATTCCTGGGCTCCCACTGTAACTGTCCAGACTGGAGCTTGGCAGTTAACCCTTTAGATGCTGCAGTCAGTCTACCAAGTTGACAGAGGGCTAAATCCCTCTAACGAAGTTGAAATGCTCTCTAAGGAGTCCTGGAAAACATGAATACTGCCTATGGCGGTATCCATGTTTTCAAGCCAGCCTTAGGGCTGCATTCAACTTCTTTAGCAGCCAGTAATTAAATGCTGCACACTCTGGTTTGGAGGAACCCAAACATGCTCGAGATTCGCTGGTCTCTAATTACGATCTTTTTTTTTCACTCAAATTTACAGTCAGATTTAGCTTTTATTTCACTGCGTGTGAACCTAGCCTAAACCTGTTTTTTTATCATCAGAATGGGAAAAAGATGTTAGAAAGATCAATACATTCTGCCAAGAAAATACCACATTGAAGAATGAATAATTACCATAAATTTACTCTGCTCTGCCTTACTTTCAGATAAACACATTCCACAAATCAAATGTTTTTTTCATCATCTTAATTTGTTGCTCCATAACCTAAATTTAGTAAATTTATCCAAGCGTTCATAAAAGTGACAAACTTCATAAAAATCACCACTCATTTTTTTCTGGGTTTTTATACGGGGTAAGTGTGCTTTACAATGATCATATTTAAAATTAAGTAGATACATTTTGCAGAAAATACTTGGTCATAAACATTCCATAAATATAAAGATTCATTTAGTACACAGTAATAAATAGCAGCACACAAAGTTAACAAAAAATGGCAGAAAATATGTGATGAATAGATAGAATACAACTATTAAGACACATCTGTAAGGGAACAGCGCAACCGGGTAAGACTATACTGAACCTAGCTTAATATCCCTGCCTACTTAGATAAACTACTCTAGGTGGCAGCCCCCTACTGGGCTATATTCTCTATTCTCATTAGGTGGTACAAGGGTCAGGGGTACAGGCAAGTGAACAAGCCAGCCAGCCAGTAACAGTAAAACAACAAAACTTAAAGGGGTTGTCCAGCAAAAATCCTTTTCTTTCAAATCAAATGTTATCAGAAAGTTATATAAATTTGTAATTTACTTCTATTAAAAAATCTCAAGTCTTCCCATACTTGTTAGCTGCTGTGTGTCTTGCAGGAAATGTTGTTTTATTTTCAGTCTGACACAGTGCTCTCTGCTGACATCTCTGGCCGAGACATGAACTGTCCAGAGCAAGAGAGATTATCTATGGGGATTTATAGAAAACCAAGATAGAGTTCCTGTCTCGGCCAGAGATGTCAGCAGAGAGCACTGTGTCAGACTGAAAAGAAAACAACACTTCCTGCATGACATACAGCAGCTGATAACTATGGAAACACTTAAGATTTTTTTTAACATAAGTAAATTACAAACCTATATAACTTTCTGATATCAGTTGATTTAAAAGAAAAAGATTTTTGCTGGATAACCCTTTTAAACTTAGTGGTCAGTAACAGGCCAAGGATCGCTTGTGATTGGCCTGGCAATCCTGCATTCCTGATAGGCTGGCTGACCCCAGCGTCACTTGGGCCGGCCAAAGATAGAGTCCTGTGGACTTTGACGTCAAGTGGTCGGGTAGCCACGCACAAAATGTTTGCCGCACTCTGTGAACTCATTCAGCTCTGCTGCTTCATCTGCTAATGGCTAAAGCTGCTATCAGAACTAGGGATGGTCCGAACCTGCCGAGCTTCGGGTTCGTACCAACCCGGACTCTCGGCAATGATTCCCGCTGTCTTAAACCTCCGTGCAGAGGGTGGATACAGCGGGAAGACCGCCTGGAAAACTGGGATACAGCCTATGGCTGTGGCTGTATCCCGGTTTTCCAGGCGGTCCTCCCGCTGTATCCACACTTTGCACGGAGGTTTAAGACGGCGGGAATCATTGCGGAGAGTCCGGGTTCGTACAAACCCGAACCTCGGCAAGTTCGGACCATCCCTAATCAGAACTTGTCAGCTCTGTACTCTGAACAATACAGACTCTGCTGCATTACATCCTGCTAACCAGCGCCACCTACTGGATCTGCTCCATGCTGCTACTCAGGACTGTGCTGACCCTCCTGTTGTTCTGGGGGTGATTCCTTATCTCATCTGATCCTTTCCTTTTACTTTGTTGGACTGTATATGGTGACCTTGATTAATTTTTTCTTTTTGGATGCATATAATTATTCTTGTTATATCATGCTTTACAAGGTTCCTGTCTAGGCAGAGATGTTTGATAGATATTATTGTACATACAGTCCAGGGTCAGAGTGGTAGATGAGCCCTGGCTGGAACTTGTGAAAGTACAGCCCTTGCCCCAGTAATGACCCTTTGCCTTCAGTAATTAACGGCTTGAACCAAAACCGGAGCATTAACAAAATATTGCTTTAAATTTTTTTATAGGCCTCCAATGCTTCATGCTGCCCATTATTGAGGTCCACTCCTTTAAAGTCAAATCAGTCAACAGCCACACTAAAAGTTCCTGATAACTTACGGTAATAAATTGAAAATCCAAGGAATCGCTGCAGGGCTTTCAATGACGTGGGACGGACAAGGTCAATAATGGCTTGGATCTTGGCTGGATCCATGTGAAATAATCTTGGAGTCTTGATATAGTGAGAAGAGAAAGTGCAGCCTAGGGGAGAAAGTATGAAAACCTTGAGGGTGGGGGTGGTGGGGTGGTGGTGATGGGGGTGAGGCTGTTAAATAGACTTACACTGTTTTAAGTTTATACCTAAGTATGTTTTGAAAACTATATCCATGCTCCAGTTTCAATTAACAAAAATAAAGAATTTATAGTAGAAATGTGTTATTTATAAATATTACCTCTCTTTTGTATTGAGAACCTTAAGTGCACTCCAGTCCACCATTTGATTTACTGATGATTGATCTGATGTAAATGGGTTGCTCTTACCCCCTGGCAATACTTGTTATTTACTCTAAGTGACTGTGACACAATGCAAAAATTGAGAGGAGCTGAGCACTTCAGGCCAAAGACTGAGCTGAATGTAACAGTATGGAAGACATCCACTATGTACAGCAGAGAAGAATTTCAATTGTTGCTGTGCTATATTTACAGTCCTAATAAAAATAGTTATAGAAAGTGAGTATTTTGGTGGATTAACCTACGTTTTATAGAATTATCTGATATTATATAGCATGTGCACGTCTACCTCTGCGTTATTCTGTCAAGCCCAAAATAATGGATACATCCCTTTCTATCTAAATTTTTAAATTTATATATATATATATATATATATATATATATTTTTTTTTTTTGGGGGGGGGGGGGGATCTTAAACTAGTCTCCGCCCCATTCCCCCAGCCGAATTTACTAAGAGGCGCACAAGTAACCCAATTGCGCCCCCCCCCCCTTCCCGCCCGTCCGGCAGGTGAGCGGGGGATATGGCAGGTGTACACCAGGGAGAAAGAGCGAATCTGCACCTTCTTCCTGGCAAACGCCCCTGCCATAACTTTTTATTAAATGTCTCTCTAGATGTTTTTTTTTTTTTAAGAAATGGCAATGGCTTTTTTTTTGCTCAGAAATGCTGTGGCCCGATGTTAGCTTGGGAAATATGACACACAAAACCCTCTATGACTCTTATGACACTATGGTTTTGGCTTTTTTTTTCCAGGGCATTTGGGCATTTTCTATTCTTTTGCAGTTTGGCAAAATAGCTGCAGGTTTTGTCTTTTTCTTTTTTTTAATTGTAAATCTAGCAAATTGAAAAACTGATTTTCTGCTTGATTTTAAAAAACAGGGTGTAAAAGAAGCTTGTTACAACAAAGGTTTCATTTCCTATAATAAGCTCCTGCTCCAACCAGCTGTTTCACAGCCACACATAGGACTGAGGGTCAGAAAAGGATGAAAAAGAAAAAGATTCCTTTATATGTTTCTCAGTTTTATTTGTAATGTATGGCAAGATACAATTAAACTAGGGGAGGGGATTTTTTGTAGAAAGAGCTGATAAATATTTTGTTATGCTTTTTCTATGTTTCAAGTTCCTTTAAGGTAAAGTTTTTCATTAAAGAAATCCAGTGAAAATTTTTATAAAATTATTGTATTGCTCCCCAAAAGTTATACAAATCCCCAATATCAAGGCTTCAATTCCTGGATAAAATAGTGATGTCACGACCCGACTCCCAGAGCTGTGCGGGCTGTGGCTGCTGGAGAGGATGATGGCAGAGGGACAATGAGAGACACAGGGCACTGGAGGGACACTGAGCATCAGTCTGCCATCATCCTCTCCAGCAGCCACAGCCCACACAGCTCTAGGAGTCGGGTCGTGACATCACCATTTTATCCAGGAAGTGAAGCCTTGATGC
Organism: Dendropsophus ebraccatus; assembly: GCF_027789765.1. Lineage (NCBI taxonomy): Eukaryota > Metazoa > Chordata > Amphibia > Anura > Hylidae > Dendropsophus > Dendropsophus ebraccatus. The sequence continues at coordinate 131,597,394 of NC_091458.1, forward strand.
AGTAGTAAGTGCAGGGAAAAAAACACTTTATAAGCATTTCCCGTAATAAGTGTATACTGGTGATTTGTATAACTTTTGGGGACCAATACAATACTTTAATAAAAATTTTCGCCGGACTTTTCCTGTAAAAGCTGCTAGACACAACAAATATTCCACTATGATGTTTGATAGCTGTTTAAAGTGTCAGAAGCTGTTAAAATGTTTGAATAAAAAAAAAATATATTTTATCTCTCTCATCTTGTAGTAATATTTGATGTGGACATGGGGGGGGGAGCAAAGCAAGAAAAGCATAGGAAAGTTGAGCACAGGCCAATGGCATCAAAGCGTGACTTTTTACTGTGAACCACTGCTTAAAGGGGTTGTTGCATGAAGCATAGTTGGTAAAATCAGATGTGCACCATATACATACAGAATATGTAAGGAAGTGCAAATGTGTTGTTTTTAATATAATACTAGAGATGAGCGAATTTACAGTATTAAGCTATGTTCACACAACGTCAAAAATAGAGTAAAGGTGGACGATTTTGATATTTAAAAAACTGGATCCGTTTATTTTTACGGACACAAAAACGTGGTCAACCTCATTTTTGTGTCCGTCAGAAAAAAACAAAAACAAACGGATATGTTTTGATTCGTTTTCTTTTATAGTGGAAGTCAATAGATAAGCGGATCAGTTTTTCGAAAAAAAAAAAAAAAAAAAAACGAAAAAAAACAAAACGGATTGCAAAAACATAGTGTGAACCCAGCCTAACATAGTACTGGTATGTGATCTTAAATTGCATTTTCTTCTTGACAACAAACTTCCATCTTTTCCATCATTTGTTGTCCTCAAGGTTTATACATCTTCCTGTAGTTAAACCCTTTACATCTTATAGGCTTTACTTTGCTAGGTCATTGATATTTGGGCAGCATCAGTTATCACTTAGAATGGTATGTCATGTGCCAATGCAAGGGTGAGGTAGAAGGACATGTGAATGATTTATGATGCGTACAGAGACCTATTTACATAAATGTGAATACTAAAGTTGCAGATGTGCATTCTTTTACAGTGAAAAATTAGGTCATTAGAAGCAAGTCTGTGACCACATTTTTCATATATTGTACATGAGAAAAATGGCCATGGAGATTATAGATAGTAATTCCTAGTAATGTAATATTTGATGGAACATGCGCGAAAGATTTAACTTTTAAATAGTAAACCAGGGACATACTAACATAGTAATATGGAAAATAATATTTAGTGCAGATCTTTTAGATGACATTACTTTTCATTTCATACATAGACCACAATGTAGACCACAAAACTAAAAAAATTATAAATGTTCTTGATATGCTACAATATTTCAAAATCCTTTAAGTTATTTTATTACTATGATTGCTTTCTGAAACTTCATACTCAGAACCTAATATTCCTTTTCTGCATAGACATTTATGACCTGAGTTCTTTTTGGTTAAAGCTTTTTACTTTTCATTCATACATTTTCTCAAAATGTAAAGTAAAGAACAATGAACAGTGTATTGAGCAGTGGCACAGCAATATGGGCCCAGTGGTCGCCCTAAGCTGTTAATGGGGTTATCCAGCGCTACGTAAACATGGCCACTTTTCCCCTACTGTTGTCTTCAGTCCAGCTGCAGTTTGCAATTAAGCTCCATTTACTTCAATGAAACTGAGTTTCAAAACCCCAAACTGGAGACAACAGTAGGGGGAAAGTGGCCATGTTTTTGTAGAGCTGGATAACCCCTTTAAATCAGATGTTAAAACAACAGCCAGTTCAGGAAACTGGTGAGCGTAAGCTTGTGGTTGTCCTTGTATTTAATTGCATGGGTGTTCTTATGCTACTTATACAATTAAAAAGGTGCCGGCAGGAACATAAAAATGAGAGTGAGCAGTGTTGTGTTCATCCACAATAGCCACCAGACTGGGACAGAACCAGAAGAGGCCAGAGTAGCATAGGACCAATGACAAGTGAGTATTCACAGGGGGACATTTGATTTAGGGCAGGGAAAGGTGCAGTGAGTCGGAGTTGCTAGATGTTGTGTTGAGCTGGGGCGAGATGTTGTTGTACCAAATGAGGCACTTTGGCCCACCCCTGGATACACCGACATGTGGCTTCTTGGGTGTAGGACAGGCATATTGCAGATGTAGTGCAGAATAGAGTACTGAGACCCAGATAATGTAAGCAATGGAAAATCTTTACTGTTATCTCTTCTCAAATGAAATACATAAAATACAGTCTTTTGGAATAGAATAGGCAGTCTGTTCACAGTTTAAATGATCTTAGTAGAAGAGCAAACACTCTCACTTGCATGAATATAGACAGAATCCACTAAGAATCCCAGCTGGTATGCTGCTAGATAAGAGAAAATACTTTCTGCAGGCATAGCTTTTAATATAGATAAACACTTGAGAGAGTTTCTGAATATAGTATACACTTAAATAAACTTGGCTTTAGAGGCAGTAACTTGGAACAAACTTGTTCTAGTTCAGTGGTGGTGATGATGGACTTCCGGTTAGAGGTTAGGGGCCCTATCCAGACCAAAAACTGAGGAATGAATGTTCGCCTAAGCTATCTTGTGGGCACATAGTGACACAGGATTAGGGACATAGGTCGGCCTAGTGGGAAAGCTAGCCACCAGGGGTACCCCTTAGCAAACTAAGCACTTGTAGTAGAGTTTTTGACTAAAAGCTTTTACCGCGTTACTGACTGTGTCCCGGAGTGATCATCAGGAACTTTTAAGATGCCACCCAGTGTGGATAGGGATAGTCCCTACAGCTTCATCGCAAGGTGTTCCAGCCAAACATGGCTAGAATAAAGACAGGTATAAGAAATAAAGAATATTCCCGCAAATGGGTCCTGGCCTTAGGCCAGGCAATGGAAGAATATACTCTGCATTTTCTCTATAGTACACTCCTCTCTCAGTACCCTCTCTGAAACAGCTGAACCCCTCCAACTAGTCCTAACACCATATATAGGCTACTTCAAGGGGGATCTAATTGGGCAAAGGGACCAAGATAGCCATCTTGGATTGGTTAGGGACCTCCGATGTAGCTATTTCAGTGATTGGTTAGACATAGAATCATCAGACAGTGGCATTAGTCATACAATCAATACAGTGATCAGTTAACCCTTGATACAGTTTCTCTTTCAGTCATCTAATATAAGTTGCAAGTCACAGTGACACCTGGTGGTGGGAGCAGCATACTTCAGACTTCAGTCTCAGAGCCTATAACACATAGTACCAACGTTTACATGCTCACAGAGAAGCAGTGGACACCTGCTCTGGGACACTGCAGAGGGAAAATGTAGCCCTTTAGCTGTTGCAAAACTAGAATTCTCACTATGCTTGGAGAGCCAGGCCCAAAGATTTGTCTGCCCAGGCTTGATGGTAATTGTGATTTTGCAACATCTGGAAGGCTACTGGTTCCCCGTCCCTAATTTGGGTTGGTGTTCTCTAACCTGTGGCCCTCCACTTGTTTTAAAAATGCAACTGACCATGTCTTACTGTCAGAGCATGATGGGAGTTGTAGCTGAAGAGCCAGAGATTGGGAAAGAATGATTTAGGGGCATGGTGGCACAGTGTATTAGGGAACAGGGGCACACATTAGGGGATGGTGGCAAAGAGACATCATTAAAGGGAATCTGTCACTATGTTTATGCCACCTTAAATGCGGTCAGCATAAACTAGTGATATAAATGCTGAACAGATCAGTGTATTACTTGCATCATTCTATTCAGCGGTTCTCCTGATATGCAGGAGAATATGATTCTTTCCATATCCCTCCCCCTGCCTTCCAGCTGCTGATTGACAGTTGACTGCCTATACACAGCATGGATAGATAACTACCAATCAGCAACTGGTGGGTGGAGTTTTTCTTGTTCTCATGAATATCCATGAATACTCCATGCAGGCGAAGGAAGTCATGAACCTTGTTCTACATATGGATGTCAGGGATGAAATTCATATCTATCAGACATTTATGGCATATCCTGAGGAACCAAACTATAGATGGTATGTTCTCCAAATTAAAAAGCAAAACAAATACTTTGCGACTAAGCTGCTATGGTTCCTAAATGCTTCCACAGTAATACTACACACAGCTGTGAAAGATTAAGAAGGGAAGAAATTCAGAAACTGATTTGTTGCAACAGTGGTATCCTATAACAGTATCCCACCAATAGAATGACCCATTCTTTGGCTATGTTCACACAACGTTTTTTCAGCTTTGTTTAAATTGACATCCATTATTCTGAGTCTAAAATAACGGTCGTCATTTAGCCGTCTGGCCTCCCCTCCCCAATGACTGGTGTTAGCATATTATTTTAGTTTGGGATTACTAATTGTCCTTTGAATGTGGCTTAATTAAAATGTCCCTTCAATTTAATAGTAAAAACGAAGAAAGAATGGTGACAAAAGAGAAAATGTGTGTGAACAACTAATAAAAACGTCCTCTGTTTGCAAAAGACGTCCGAAAATAATGATTAAGTTCATTATTTTGACGTCAACGCCAAAAACGTCTGTTATTCAATGCATTATGTGCATTGGACGTCCGTCTTCCCATTGACTTTAATGCATTGCCATTGCAGTCAGTTAAACTGACATTTTTTAAATCGGGCGCCTTTTCTCTATTTTTGACGTTGTGTGAACATAGCCTTTTACTAATGTTTGTAAAGGCAGACTGCATTTATAGGTGTTTGTTTGCATTGGTAGGTGTGTCAATGAAATACCTGATCTTAATTGCTAAGAAGAACCTTACGACAGGAAAAAATTTATAAACCAATCTGCAACACATAACTGGACCATAATGTGTCGGAGAGGGCAGCCCAATTCTCAGCAAAATCCACATCCAAAATCCAGAAGATCCTCTCCCCTCCTCCCCCTTTTCTTTCAAATCAACTGATCCCAGCAAGTACCAGAGATTTGTAAATTACTTCTATGAAAAAATCGTAAGTCTTCCAGTACTTATCTGCTGCCGTATGTCCTGCAGGAAGTGGTGTATTCTTTCCAGTCTGAAACAGTGAACAACCCCTTTAAGCTCTGTATGATTTGCTTCTATATTTCATAAAACCTTGGTAAAACATTGTCACAATAGCCTCTGTCAGCCTCTATGCTGTCCCAGCTGGAAGCCCTGGTCACATTCTCGGAGATCACATTCTCTGGCTGATATACAGCACTGTGATGTGGGACACCTGTGAAAGCAGAGAGAAGCTGGAGAAACACCATGCAGAAAGTAGAAGCTCATTCCCTTTATGAAGGTTTTACTGCCGCATAAAACCTCTTGGAGATGTGTGTCTGAGCAAGATATAGAATACTAAAGAGTAGCATAGCGATTCCTTACCCTCTCTCTTTAGCATTTCCTAATATTCACATATATTAAAGGTATCTCTATATAAGGCCACATTCATACAATGTATAGTTTCATTAAACAACGGCCGTTGTCAGGGGCGTAACTAGGATTCATGGGGCCCCATAGCAAAAAACTGTATGGGGCCCCCCTCCCATATATATATATATATATATATATATATATATATATATATATATATATATGTATGCCTGGTGATGTGGCAAAAAAAAAAAATCTCTTGTGGCCAAAGGCAGAATTCTGGTGCAGCTACAACAGTGAGTGACAGAGGAGAAAGCCAATGTCTGCTTGTTCTGTTCATCCACTGTATTTAACTATAACAGTTGTATTAGGAGCCTCATGGTTATATACATAGGTGCAGAAGCAGACTACCTTTTGCTTAACCCTTTATTTACTGCAGTGTGTAAGTGACCCAGTGTTCTCATACATACATACATGCTGCAACACAAACAAAGGGTTAATGCAGAAGACAATTAGCTCTCTCCTTGCTACTCCTGCACTGATAACCACTGACCTCTGCAGGAGCTCAGAAGTCAGAGGTTATCAGAGAGCTAATTGTCTTGAGCTTATATTAACCCTTTATTGTGTTGCAGCATGTAAGAGAACACTGGGTCACTTACACACTGCAGTACATAAGGGATTAAAGGACAAGTGCCATGAAAAACTTTTCCCCAGTAATTGAAGCACATTACAAAGTTATATAACTCTGTAATGTGCTTCAATCACCTTTCTGCCTCCCTTCCCTGTCTTTTCCCCCCACCCCCTTCTTGTGAGGATGAGTCATCAGCAGGAGGGCTGCTCTAGGTCCTGTTACAGCAGCCCCTCCTCCCCAGTCCAAGTGATGGCTTGCAGTTGTTCAGCCAATGGGAGCTGAGCAAGACTGTCACCTGACAAGGCAGGGGAGGGGGGAGGCTGGTGTAACAGGAGAAGGAGCTGAGAGAAGAGCTTGGTGACGGTGACGACAGTAATCAGGTCTGTGTGAGTCAGGACACATCCTGGTGGGGGGTGGAGGGGGGAAAAGACAGGGAAGGGAGGCAGATAGGTGGTTGAAGCACATTATAGAGTTATATAACTTTGTAATGTGCTTCAATTACTGAGAAAAAGTTTTTCATGGCACTTGTCCTTTAAGCAAAAGGACACAGGAGGCTCTTATCTTCCCTGGGCCCCCTTCCTCCAAGGGCCCCATAGCAACCGCCTTCCCTGCCTCTACAGTAGCTACGCCACTGGCCGTGGTGGACTTCACAGACATCGGCCCTTCTGTGACAGAATGGCCACTTTTATAAAAATCACAAAATTGAAGCATGTTTTTTTTTTGGCCCAGATGCTAGCTGAGAATCAATAGGGAAATATGAACTGCATTACCCCATGATATTTTTTGGTTTGACGTTTCTTCGGGGCATTTTGCCTTCTTCCTGCTGCGCATAAGGCTTTTTTTTTTTCAAGAAAAAATGTCCCATCCCCCTAGGATTTCTACAGTATGGGGCAAATGTATCAATAATACGCCTGGTGTACATCAGGTAAAAGGCACCGAATTTTCCACAAACCGCCTGTTTGATATACATTCTCTTCAAACTGTATAAATGATAACAGTGACAGTTTTTCTTCTTTTCTTTCAGACCAGAGCAATGACTCTTCTCATTAGAATCTGCCAGAGAAACATATTAGGTTCCATGCTCAAACGCATTTAATACTAGGCCCCCCTCTGCTCAATTATAGTATTAAGTCCCTCTGTACCCTAATATAGTAGTTGGGATCCTCTGTGCCACCCTATAAGGCCCCGTCTATGTCCTCTTATAGTGACTAGGCCCCCTTTGTGCTCCCATATAGTAGATCGACACCCTTTGCGTCTCCATAAAAAATTGGTCCCCCTTTGTGCCCCATTATAGTAATGAGGCTAACTTTGTGCTCCCATACAGTAGTTAGGTCCCTCTCTATAGGTAATCCACTGTAGGCAGTCACACCCGCTCTGTAGGTAGTACCTGTGGTAGTTTCTTTCCCCAGTATTATTCCCAAGTAGGGTAAATTCACACGGGCAGATCCGCAGAGGATTTAACGCTGCGAATTTGCAGCCAAATCGGCAGCAGATCGGTCCCCTGTGAATTGCATTGCAATTACATACCCGCTGCCAGTATGTAAGTGCCGGCTGCATTAACCCCAGCCGCCCGGGATGATACATTACCAACACCACGATTCAGCCGATCAGTGACTGTGGCGGGGCCGTGCACTGATTGGTTGTGCTGGACCTCCAGGACCTGGGAGCCTCAGATGCCGCCGGATCGTGGTGTCGGCAATGTATCATCCCAGGCGGCGGGGGTTAATGACAATCCCGCTGCGGGTATGTAATTGCATTGGAATTCACAGGGGATCGATCTGCTGCCGATTTGGCTGTGAATTTGCAGCGTTAAATCCGCTGTGGCTCTGCCCGTGTGAATTTACCCTTAAGGTAGTCTTTTATATCAGGACCCGCTCTATAGGTAGTCCCCCGACAGTTGCCAGTAAATAATATCCGTCAAGTAAGTAATCTCCCTGTAGGTACCCCTATGCGGGTAACCCCCCAATTGGCATCCCCATGTATGCATCTCTCTGTTACCAGCTCCCACCATGTATGTATCCCCTGTAGGTAATTCCCCAGTAGCCAATCCCCCCCACCAATGTAGGTATACCTTGTAGGTAATTCTCCCATAGGCAGACCCTCATGTAGTCATTCCCTTTAGGTCATCCCCCAGTAGGCAGCCTCCCTCCCCCTCTGCCATATTAAACAAAAAAACAAGCCCACCTGGCTGCAGCGCTTCCATATTTTGGAATGACGTTCTTTCTTAAGAAATCCCCCGTCCCCCTCTCTTCTCTCCCCTCCCCTCCCGCTCTGACAGACCTCCTGCTTCCTGGGTTTTCAAGCACATGTCAGGACAGGACAGTAAGGGAGGATGGGATGTCTGCAGATACAGTGCAGCTCCCTGCCTGCCATATACCTACCCCTAACCTATATACCTGCTCCCTACTCCCTGCCCAATATATATCTCCCTCACCTATATACCTGCTCCCCGCCTGCCCAATATATCTCCCTCACTATATACCTGCTCCCTGCCTGCCCAATACATCTCCCTCACCTATATACCTGTTCCCTGCCTACAGAATACATCTCCCTCACCTATATACCTGCTCCCTGCCTGCCTAATACATCTGCCTCACCTATATACCTGCTTCCTGCCTGCCCAATACATTTCCCTCACCTATATACCTGCTTCCTGCCTGCCCAATACATTTCCTTCACCTATATACCTGCTCCCTGCCTGCCGAATACATCTCCCTCACCTATCTACCTGCTCCCTGCCTGCCCAATACCTCCCCCTCACCTATATACCTGCTCCCTGCCTGCCCAATACATCTCCCTCACTATATACCTGCTCCCTGCCTGCCCAATACATCTCCCTCACCTATATACCTGCTCCCTGCCTACAGAATACATCTCCCTCACCTATATACCTGCTCCCTGCCTGCCCAATACATCTCCCTCACATATATTCCTGCTCCCTGCCCGCCCAATACATCTCCCTCACTATGTACCTGCTCCCTGCCTGCCCAATACAACTCCCTCACCTATATACCTGCTCCCTGCCTACAGAATACATCTCCCTCACCTATATACCTGCTCCCTGCCTACAGAATACATCTCCCTCACCTATATACCTGCTCCCTGCCTGCCCAATACATCTCCCTCACCTATATACCTGCTCCCTGCCTACAGAATACATCTCCCTCACCTATATACCTGCTCCCTGCCTACAGAATACATCTCCCTCATCTATATACCTGCTCCCTGCCTGCCCAATACATCTTCCTCACCTATATACCTGCTTCCTGCCTGCCCAATACATCTCCCTCACCTATATACCTGCTCCCTGCCTGCCCAATACATCTCCCTCACCTATATACCTGCTCCCTGCCTGCCCAATACATCTCCCTCACCTATATACCTGCTCCCTGCCTGCCCAATACATCTCCCTCATCTATATACCTGCTCCCTGCCTACAGAATACATCTCCCTCACCTATATACCTGCTTCCTGCCTGCCCAATACATCTCCCTCACCTATATACCTGCTCCCTGTCTACAGAATACATCTCCCTCGCCTATATACCTGCTCCCTGCCTGCCCAATACATTTCCCTCACCTATATACCTGCTTCCTGCCTGCCCAATACATTTCCTTCACCTATATACCTGCTCCCTGCCTGCCCAATACATCTCCCTCACCTATATACCTGCTCCCTGCCTGCCCAATACATCTTCCTCACCTATATACCTGCTCCCTGCCTACAGAATACATCTCCCTCACATATATACCTGCTCCCTGCCTGCCCAATACATCTCCCTCACCTATATACCTGCTCCCTGCCTGCCCAATACATCTCCCTCACCTATATACCTGCTCCCTGCCCACTACATCCCCCTCACCTATATACCTGCTCCCTGCCTGCCCAATACATCTCCCTCACTATATACCTGCTCCCTGCCTGCCCAATACATCTCCCTCACCTATATACCTGCTCCCTGCCTACAGAATACATCTCCCTCACATATATTCCTGCTCCCTGCCCGCCCAATACATCTCCCTCACTATGTACCTGCTCCCTGCCTGCCCAATACAACTCCCTCACCTATATACCTGCTCCCTGCCTACAGAATAAATCTCCCTCACCTATATACCTGCTCCCTGCCTACAGAATACATCTCCCTCACCTATATACCTGCTCCCTGCCTGCCCAATACATCTCCCTCACCTATATACCTGCTCCCTGCCTACAGAATACATCTTCTTCACCTATATACCTGCTCCCTGCCTGCCCAATACATCTCCCTCACCTATATACCTGCTCCCTGCCTACAGAATACATCTCCCTCACCTATATACCTGCTCCCTGCCTACAGAATACATCTCCCTCATCTATATACCTGCTCCCTGCCTGCCCAATACATCTTCCTCACCTATATACCTGCTTCCTGCCTGCCCAATACATCTCCCTCACCTATATACCTGCTCCCTGCCTGCCCAATACATCTCCCTCATCTATATACCTGCTCCCTGCCTACAGAATACATCTCCCTCACCTATATACCTGCTTCCTGCCTGCCCAATACATTTCCCTCACCTATATACCTGCTCCCTTCCTGCCCAATACATCTCCCTCACCTATATACCTGCTCCCTGTCTACAGAATACATCTCCCTCACCTATATACCTGCTCCCTGCCCGCCCAATACATCTTCCTCACCTATATACCTGCTCCCTGCCCGCCCAATACATCTCCCTCACCTATATACCTGCTCCCTGCCTGCCCAATACATCTCCCTCACCTATATACCTGCTCCCTGCCTGCCCAATACATCTCCCTCACCTATATACCTGCTCCCTGCCTGCCCAATACATCTCCCTCACCTATATACCTGCTCCCTGCCCGCCCAATACATCTTCCTCACCTATATACCTGCTCCCTGCCTACAGAACACATCTCCCTCACCTATATACCTGCTCCCTGCCTACAGAATACATCTCCCTCACCTATATACCTGCTCCCTGCCTGCCCAATACATCTCCCTCACCTATATACCTGCTCCCTGCCTACAGAATACATCTCCCTCACCTATATACCTGCTCCCTGCCCGCCCAATACATCTCCCTCACCTATATACCTGCTCCCTGCCTGCCCAATACATCTCCCTCACCTATATACCTGCTCCCTGCCTGCCCAATACATCTCCCTCACCTATATACCTGCTCCCTGCCTACAGAATACATCTCCCTCACCTATATACTTGCTCCCTGCCTGCCATATACCTCCCCCTAACCTATATACCTGCTCCCTGCCTGCCCAATACATCTCCCTCACCTATATATCTGCTCCCTGCCTGCCCAAAACATCTCCCTCACCTATATACCTGCTTCCTGCCTGCCCACTACATCTCCCTCACCTATATACCTGCTCCCTGCCTGCCATATACCTCCCCCTAACCTATATACCTGCTCCCTGCCTGCCCAATACATCTCCCTCCCCTATATACCTGCTCCCTGCCCGCCCAATACATCTTCCTCACCTATATACCTGCTCCCTGCCTGCCCAATACATTTCCCTCCCCTATATACCTGCTCCCTGCCTGCCCAATACATCTCCCTCACCTATATACCTGCTCCCTGCCTACAGAATACATCTCCCTCACCTATATACCTGCTTCCTGCCTGCCCAATACATTTCCCTCACCTATATATCTGCTCCCTGCCTGCCCAATACATCTCCCTCACCTATATATCTGCTCCCTGCCTACAGAATACATCTCCCTCACCTATATACCTGCTCCCTGCCTGCCCAATACATTTCCCTCACCTCTATACCTGCTCCCTGCCTGCCCAATACATCTCCCTCACCTCTATACCTGCTCCCCGCCTGCCCAATACATCTACCTCACATATATACCTGCTCACTGCCTGCCCAATACATTTCCCTCACCTATATATCTGCTCCCTGCCTGCCCAATACATCTCTCTCACCTCTATACCTGCTTCCTGCCTACAGAATACATCTCCCTCACCTATATACCTGCTCCCTGCCTGCCCAATACATCTACCTCACATATATACCTGCTCCCTGCCTGCCCAATACATTTCCATCCCCTATATATCTGCTCCTTGCCTGCCCAATACATCTCTCTCACCTCTATACCTGCTCCCTGCCTACAGAATACATATCTCTCACCTATATATCTGCTCCCTGGGACATAACTTAAAGCATGATTACATAATTGATAAATTTGAAAAAGTTATGATTCCATCAAGTTTAAAGAAAGTCTTTAAATGCTGTTAAAAGCTGCTCAGGCAAGACGATTGCCCCCATAAAAATGTGTAAAAAATGAAAATAAAATAAATTATAATCAGAAAATAAGTGAGATCAGAAAAATAATTTATTTATTTATTTATTTATTTATTTTAATTTATGCTTAAAATACATATAAAGCTTGTTTGCCAAACCATGAGTAAGGTTTATTTATGATGGCAAAAATGAATGCCTACATATCAACATGTACTTACCAAACTAATCATCTCTGAACTATATACTCGCTATTGGGATTTTTGAATCTGGAACCATAACTCTAGAAATGTGATTTTTTTAATACCTGACTAGAAGTCCTGTAAAACACATCTGTAAATACTGCACTGCTCATTTATTTGTCATCTACATCCAAAAGGTGGAGAATTTAATATATGACCCTGATATGCAATTCATCTTCTTTAAATTGCTGATCTTCCAATTTTCCTTCAAAGATATGACAAGATATAGAAATGATATGTCTTTAAAAAAATGTAGGAATTTGTATATATTTATTTACTTATGTGATGTGCCGAACTGACTTAATGGTTTCTTACAAGTTTACTTTGGCTTGTGATAAATTTAAGCAAGATAACAGTATAACTTATAAAAGTTGATAAAGTAGTTCCCAAAATGAAATATTTGGCTTGTAGCTAAGTAAACAAACAAGTAGGGGGTGGTCTAAAAAGTTTAGATTATTAATCACATGTAGGTTTAAAGTGGTACTTCACTTTAGAAAATTTAACCCTGTTGAGTCAACAATAAAGAAAAATTGCTGAAACAAAAGGAAGTCAAATGGATTAGGTTGGACTGCTTGTGGGAATGGAGCATAAATTTGAAATTAAAGGATAAGTTTGGAAAATGTTTTTATAAAAGTATTGTATTGCCCCCCAAAAGTTATACAAATCCCCAATATACACTTATTATGGGAAATGCTTTTAAAGTAATTTTTTTCCCTGCATTTACCACTGCATCTAGGCTTCACTTCCTGGATAAAATGGTGATGTCACGACCCAAATCCCATAGCTGTGCGGGCTGTGGCTGCTGGAGAGGATGATGGCAGAGGAATGCTCAGTGTCCCTCCAGTGCCCTGTGTCCCTCAGTGTCCCCCTGCCATCATCCTCTCCAGCAGCCACAGCCCACACAGCTCTGGGAGTCGGGACGTGACATCACCATTTTATCCAGGAAGTGAAGCATTGATCCCTGCAGTTGTAAGTGTAGACAAAAAAGCAATTTTCGCCGGACTCCTTTATATTTTACATATTTTTCACTTTATAAGACGCATCTGATCATGAGACACACCTGTATTTTAAAGGAGGAAAATAGGAAAAGCTGTTTGGGGCCACATTATACAGTGAACAGGGTTTGTCTAGGTTCACTATGTAGCGGTGACGATGTGAAGACAGTAAAAAAAAATTACACAGATAGTTGCCACTGGAGAAAAGTGTCAGGATGGTATCTTTGCGGAGCGTCATGCGTCCCTCTGCTCATGCTGTGCTGCCGAGAAGGTGCTGATTTTCTTGCATTCTGTTTCTGTGTTTTGTTTTGTAGTGTGTGAACACTGGTTATTTGCTCACCTTGAGAGACACACCCGACTTCACCTGCTGAGTTCTGTCTGGCCATGTCAGGGTTAATCTGTGTTTTGGTTCTGCTGTGACTGACTGGTCTTCCTGCCAGTGGATCTGTTTTGTTCTCAGCTGTCTGTGCTTGGAGTTCAGGGGGATGGTCCAATTATGTTCTGGATCAGAACCCTGGCCTCCTATATAACTACCTCAGTCTGGGATATCTTGGCCGGATATTGAGCTTGTCTCTGCCTGGTTCTGTGTTTGCTATTCTTGCTCTGTTTATCCTGACTCTGCTTTGTATTTCTGACCTTTCCTGCTTGCTGCCTGCCCTTGACCATACTGCCTGTTTTTTGACCTTGCCTTTGGATTGTGATTTTGTACTTTTGCTGCCCGATTGTTGTGACCCGGACTGTCGACCATTCTTTATTGTGTTTTGTCTGTCTGTCTTGTCCTTGTGTCCCACCTAGCCAGTGCAGGGACTGCCGCCCAGTTGCTCGCCGCCATCTTAGGGCGGATTGTGGCAAATAGGTAGAGGACAGTGGGCGGGGCTGAGCTTAGGGCTCACTGTGTTGTCTTGTCCTGCTGTCCGGTTCCTGACAAAAAGTCTGCAAGCCTAACTTCTTATCAAAGGCAAACAGTGGCCAACAAAGGAGAAAGGAGGATGCAGTTTCAAGTGTATGCCTCTGTATTAAATCAAAAGCTTAAGAAAGTCTTGTACAACTAAGGAAGGACTGTTAAGCTGTAATATAGTAAAGTACACAAGCCCTTAGAAATAAGAACTCTATGGCTAAAGATAAGCCATGAATTTTACATTTCCTTCAGGAACTGTAATAACGGACTGTAGAGGGTCTAAATAGGGGACAATTTGAAGAATTTAGCACCAAAATCTGAAATTCACTGGTTCCCACCTTCTCTATTGGGGACACTTATGCCGCTTGTTGTAAATGTCTGTAAAATTAAAGGGAATCTGTCACTAGTTTTATGCTGCCTTAAATGAAGGCAGCATTAACTAGTGACAGAAATGCTGAACAGATTGGTGTAGTACTTACATAATTCTGTTGAGCTGTTCTCCTAATATGTAGGAGACTAGGATTCTTGCTGCAACCCTCCACCCATCTTCCAGCTGCTGATTGACACTTGAGTGCCTATACACAACATGGATAGATAATTGCTAATCAGCAGCTGTAGACAGAGTTTTTTGCTTCTTATGAATATCCAGGACTACTGGGCTCATGCACATAATGGAGAGGACTACTTATTGTCCATGCTATTCAGGAGGATATCTCAGGATCAGCTGCACAGAACAATGTAAGTGATACATCATTCTGTTCAGCGTCTTTTTCATTAGTTTATGTTAACCTTAGATAGGACAGCGTTAACCTGCTGACAGAGTCTATTTAAGGAAAGTAAGAGACACCGACAGAGCAGCTCTCTCTTATCACATACCGGAACAGGCTGGTGATCAATAGGTGGAGGCACAGTGACCGAGGTGGGGCACACTTTACTGTTAAACATGGTTATGGGGATCTACATCTATTTAGGCCCAGTTGTAGTTTATCCACACCTCTGCCCGGCCTATGGCTGTATCCCGAGCCTTGGCAGGTTCGCTCATCTCTAGTAATGACCACTAAAATCATTGTCCTCATTTTTCCTATTTCTGTAAAATGGTTTTTAATTGATTTTACCCGTTGTCCATTATTTTTTCAGATGGTATGGAAATGGAATATGCTATGAATGTTGACAGATAAGACTATATGCGATCTTGAATGGAAATTGTGCCGACCTGCGTGACATTAAATCTGAAGAAAGACATGTCATTTGGAACATCGTTAGCAATAATCTGTCCCTATCTCATATTGGTCATGGGATATTTGAGTGTCGGAGAAACATTGTATGTGGTGCATTAATGATGCGGTATATTAGGCTGTATACATGTTCAATTATCGGGCTGATAACCCTAGGAGGAGGATTCGTCAAACCTCTGTTTGGCAAAATGGCTGTGTTGCTTGGTGTATCGAGGTATATACTGGCCAGACAGCCATTTGGATTGACTATCAATCCTGCTGGAGTGAGGACTTTTCTACACAGCTGTAAAGCCTAAACTCTGCACTTTTCATCCCTTACTTTATAATAGATCTCTTGGTACTTGGTGCAGTGTTGTTTTTGCTTTTTTATCATTGGAAGATTGTGCCACCTGGGCGGGGCTTCATGACAACTGTGCAACTTTGTCCTGCCCACATCAGCTGCATAGGCCCCACCCCCTCAATGATGTGATCTGTTGTGATCTGATGTGAGCCATTGGAATGGGCTGACCTAGAAGGAGTGGGGCAAAGCGTTGCTAATTTCTGTGGTGAAATGGAAGTGTTACGGCAGAGCCTATTGGCATCGGGATGATGCACAGCCGCAGTCCACAAAAGGAGTGCCATGATTGCCATGGACAGAGGAGATCAGTGTCTGGGCTGCCAGAGATTGGAGCATCACTACAAGGAATGTGGACTATTGATGTATTGATGTATTGATGCAGAACTGTGTAGGTAATTTTTATCCCCTCTTGAGGGGGAGAGGTTCATAAACTAGTGTCCTCAGAAATTTGTTTATACATAAAGACTACATTAAAAAATGAAACAACATTAAAAAAATTTAAAGATGTTATGTTGCATAATATTTACAGGTAGGGATGAGCGAACTTTTGAAAAGTTCGGTTCGGTTTGATCCGGTAAACTTTCGTAAAGTTCGGATTTGTACGAAGCGAACCTAAAACGAACCTTGCAATAACGGCTGAATAATTGCAGCTACAATAGTAGGAGTCTGATAGGGTATAGTTTCTTTAGTTGCAGTTGCTATTACTATGAACAAAGGGGAAAAAAACAAAGTGCAAAAATAGTGAAAAAAAATTAGCCAAGGTGTAAGTGATTACACGGGACATAGGACACAAAGTTCCTTGGACCCAGTAGGTGGAAAACAGACATTTGACAGTGGAACCAGCAGCAGTAATAGTACTGTATTGGACCCAGTGTGGAGGAGGGGGAGAAGGAGGCAGTAGCACTTGATTGCAAACAGCCCAGTATGGTTGAAAAGAGACTATTAAAGGAGGCAGCACCACTTGATTGCACCAAGCCCAGTATGATTAAGAACAGACTATTTGAGGAGGAGGGGGAGGAGGCAGTACCTGATTGCACCCAGGCAAGTATGATTGCGAACAGAGTATTCATAGAGGATGATGGTCGGCCTTGGAGTGGTGGCCTGGGATTCCTCACTGAAGTGACAGTGGCAAGAATGGGCTAACTTTCTGGTGTTCTTTTGGGGGAATGTTGACCCAATGGGCAGTAACAGACATGTACTGCCCTTGCCCATAATTAAAGGACCAGACATCAGCACTGGGGTCCACGGTCTTGGACACCAAGAATCCCAATGAGTCACCAACATTTTTTAACACAACTGTGCAGTGATGGGACAAATGATGGGACAGCTGATGGGACTTTTTTTGGACTTTTTTTGTTTCTGGGACAGTGATGGGACTTTTTTTTTTTTTTACTTTTTTTGTTTCTCAGACAGTGATGAGACTTTTTTTGGACTTGTTTTTTTAAAAAACTTTTTGTTGTTACAGCTAAACAGGGTTCTTCTATTTTTTGAACCTGATTTTAAAGATATGAACTGATTTTACCATAATAAATTCGATGAGCTTGAACATTGAAGTTGCTTTCATGTGTCTTAGTTAATACTCACAGACAGCTGTCACATTACATTTTTGATTAGGCAGCACCCAAGTATATCTGAGGCGACTAATTTAAGGTCTCACCCTAACAGGGATGACGTCACACATCTTGATATTCACAGAAAACCTGGATACAAGGGATTATAGGAGTAATAATCCCTTGTATCCTGGTCTATTCTGTGACAAAAGTACAATTTTGTGTCTCCGTTGTTATTTTTACCAGGTTCGTAACGAACTTTCTCAAAGTTCGGTTCAGTGCCGAACCGAACTTTTCCCAAAGTTCTTAACGAAACTGGTTCGTAACGGTTCGGTTTGCTCATCCCTATTTACAGGGTTGCTTTTTAAACTCACAAGCAGTTTATCACAATGTAAAATAATAGATTTTATGCAGTTAAGCTCAGTTTGTTTCTCAATGCTAAAATCAATGAAGAATCGAGATTCAGGGCCATTGGTCAAACATTATGGAGATTATTAATTTTTCTAAGTATTCCAGAAAACTGTCAAAATCCAGGACTGTGTACAGCTCCATGAAATACTTTACATATATTTACATGCATTACATTTGCACATCCTAAGATAAACCTTTGTGTGATCTACCATACAACCATTATGTCTGAATGCAATTGTAACGCAATAGGATCACAGATGTTTCTTTTGTTACTGTTTTTTTTCTTTAAAAAAAAAAAGAGTCATTGCTTAGTAGGATGCATATCTGTGTTATTGAAAAGAAAAAAAAAAAAAAAAAATATATATATATACAGTGGTACCTTGGTTTAAGAGTAACTTGGTTTAAGAGCGTTTTGGTTTAAGAGCTCAGAGTTTTTCACAATTGTGACTTGATTTAAGAGCATTGCTTTGGTTTAAGAGCTCCCTGTGTTGGGTGGGAGCGTGAGTGGGGGAGGGGCATGGTCTGCATAGCGGGGTCTACAGCACTGTACTCTGACCCAGGAAGTCTCCCCTCACCTTCCAAATCATGGCAGATCCACTTCAGGCTGGGTCTTCCATCAGAGGACAGGACTGTTGGGTTATCTCTTCATAGCTGTAACCCTTCTCTCCCCGGCCAGAGGGTGCTTTGGATTTGGATTACAAGCACAGTCCTGGAACGAATTATGTTCGTAAACCAAGGCACCACTGTATATATACATATATATATATATATATATATATATATATATATATATATATGTGTGTGTGTGTTTTTTGCTTTTATGGCTCGCAGGCCACCCAAGCTATGGAGCCAACAAGGTGGATAACATGTTTTTTTTTAAAAAAAATTCAGGTTAAAGTGTCAAGGAGGTGGGGCTGAATGCCAGTGCCATTCACTTTAGCAGCTATACCTCACCTCCTTGACACTTAACCTTTTTATAAAGACCCTATTTTAACACTTTTGCAAAGGCCCTCAGCTTTAGACAAAGTAACAGCACCCTATTGTGTCCATGTCTTCAACTCATAGAATGTAGATGGATTGACAGATTCACTTAAATAATTTTTTATTCACTTTTGGGAGACCCTATCTCTTTAAACTCTCCCTAGACTATTTTACCTGCTTCTCCGGCCTAGGAAAGCCTAACCCCTAGTGTCTTGAGCTGATGAATAACACTAATGTAGGACCAGCTGCAAAAACAAAGGTTCAATCTAGTTTAACCTGATCCTAGAAGGTACAACAAAGCCGTTTTTAGGCTAATGTGTGGCCTTAATGCCCCACTTAGAATGATTTAATAGCTGTGAGAGAAACAGATTGCTGATCTCAGGGAGACCAGCCAAACGATAACACTGCGGGCTGCCGGTTAAAGCACTCAATGCAGTGAAATCCTAGGTGCATTGCTCCCTGGAAAACATGAATATGCAAAAAAAGAGCCCGTGGAGCCTCATTTAAGAGTCTCGAAACACAGGACTAGCCAGATATCCCTCTGGGAGGGACCCAACAAAGGGGTGGCTCTTGTAGGGAAACCACCATATTAAGTGGCTCTATAAGTCAATGTAATGACAAGGGAAAAAACCAAGGCTAGGTATCCATCCACAGACAGCTGTTTCAGGGTGTTACCCCTCATCAGTGTGGAGCAGGATTCTGGCTAGGTGGGAGCAATGCATAGTAAAGCCATAAGAGAAACAGATCACTGCCGGCAGCTGGTTAAAGCGCTCAATGCCGGGAAATCCTAGGTACCTTGCTCCCGAAACAGCTCTCTGTGGATACCTAGCCTTGGTTTTTCCCTAGTCATTACATTGACTTATAGGGCCACTTAACCCCTTCGTGCTGCAGCTAGTTTGGGCCTTAATGACCAGGCTAATTTTTCAAAATCTGACCTGTCTCACTTTATGCTCTTATAGCTCAGTGATGCTTTAACGTATGCTAGCGATTCTGAGATTGTTTTTTCATCACATATGGCACTTTATGTTAGTGTCAAAATTTGGCCACTACTTTGTGTGTTTTTTGTGAAAAACATCTAAATATCATGAAAAATGTAAAAAATTTGCATTTTAGGAACTTTGAAATTCTCTGCTTCTAAAAAAAGAATGTCGTAGCACATAAATTAGTTACTAAGTCACATTACCAATATGTCTTCTTTATTCTGGCATGATTTGGTAAACATATTTTACTTTTTTAGGGTGTAATGGGGCTTAGAAATTTATCAGCAAATTATCACATTTTCGTGAAAGTTTCCAAAACTGATTTTTTTAGGGACCAGTTCTTTTTTTAAATGGATTTAGAAGTCTGGTATCCTGAAAACCCCCATAAGTGACCCCATTTTGGAAACTACACACCGTAAATAATTAATCTAGGGGTATAATGAGCATTTTAACCCTAAAGGGGCTGGAGGAAAGTATTCACAATTAGGCAGTAAAAAAATGGAAAATTAAAATTTTCCAATAATATATACGTTTAGATTAAAGTTTCTCATTTTCAAAAGGAACATGAGAGAAAAAGCACCCCAAAACTTGTAACACAGGTTCTCTTGAGTACAACGGTTCCCCATATGTGGGCGTAAACCACTGTATGGGCACACAGCGGGGCTCAGAAGGGAAGGAGCGCCAATTAGCTTTTTCAATGCAGATTTTGCTGCAGAAGTTTCCGAGCGCCAGGTGCGTTTGCAGTGCCCCTGTAGTGTCAGCAGAGAGAAAACCCCCCATAAGTCACCCCATTTTGGAAAGTGCACCCCTCAAAGAATTCATCTTGGTGTGTGGTGACCATTTTGACCCCACAGGTATTAGAGGAAAGTATTCAAAATTAGACAGTAAAAATGAAAAACTCAAATTTTTCCAATATTATGTTCTTTTAGTTTGAAATTTCTCAATTTTATGAGGAACAAGAGAAAAAAAGTACCCCAAAATTTGTAACGCAGGTACTCCTGAGTGAAAATGTACCTCATATGTGGGCATAAACCACTACATGGGCACACAGGAGGGCTCAGAAGGAAAGGAGCGCCAGTTAGCTTTTTCAATGCAGATTTTGCTGAAGAAGTTTCCGAGCGCCAGGTGCGTTTGCAGTGCCCCTGTAGTGTCCGCAGAGTAAAATCTCCCAAAAAAAGTCACTCCATTTTGGAAAGTGCACCCCTCAAAGAATTCATTTTGGGGTGTGGTGAGCATTTTGACCCCACAGGTATTCGAGAAAAGTATTCAAAAGTAGACAGTAAAAATGAAAAACTCGAATTTTTCCAATAATATGTTGGTTTAGTTTTGAATTTCTCAATTTGACGAGGAACAGGAGAGAAAATGTACCCAAAAATCTGTAACGCAGGTTCTTCTGAGTAAAAAGGTACCTCATATGTGGGCATAAACCACTGTATGGGCACACAGCAGGGCTCAGAAGGGAAGGAGCGACAATTTACTGGAGCAAAACCGCAGCTAGTAATGGTTATTAGAATAGTGCAGTTACTAAAATAAAATAAGAAAAATGAGATTACAGGTAATGTGGGCTGGTTACGGACAGCCTGGGGTGGTTATGGGCAACCTGAGGTAGTTACGGGTAATCTGGGGTGGTTACGGACAACATGGGGTGGTCACGGGCAACCTGCTGTGGTTACGGCAACCTGCGGTGGTTACAGGCAATGTGGGGTGGTAACGGGCAATGTGTGGTGGTTATGGGCAACGTGTGGTGGTCACGGGCAACCTGCTGTGGTCACGGGCAACCTGCTGTGGTTATGGCAACGTGGGGTGGTTACAGGCAACGTGGGGTTACAGGCAACGTGGGGTGGTTACGGGCAACGTGGGCTGGTTACGGGCAACCTGCTGTGCTTACAGACAATCTGGGGTGGTTACGGGCAACGTGGGGTGGTTACGGGCAACCTGCAGTGCTTACAGACAATCTGGGGTGGATACGGGCAACGTGGGGCGGTTACGGGCAACCTGCAGTTCTTACAGACAATCTGGGGTGGATACGGGCAACGTGGGGTGGTTACGGGCAACCTGCAGTGCTTACAGACAATCTGGGGTGGTTACGGGCAACGTGGGGTGGTTACGGGCAACCTGCAGTGCTTACAGACAATCTGGGGTGGTTACGGGCAACGTGGGGTGGTTACGGGCAATGTGGGGTGGTTACAGATAAACTGAAGTTCTTATAGGCAATCTGGGGTGGGTACCTGTAATCTGGCATGGGCACCCCAATCTGGAGGGGGTCATTGGCAATTTGGGGTGGTCAGAGGCGCCGTGGCGTGGTCAGAGGCGACGTGTGGTGGTCAGAGGCGACGTGTGGTGGTCAGAGGCGACGTGGCGTGGTCAGAGGCGACGTGTGGTGGTCAGAGGCGACGTGCGGTGGTCAGAGGCAACATGCAGGTGGTTACGTGCAATCTGGGGGGTTACATGTAATCTGGCGTGATTACGGGGAACCTGGGGGGGGGGTTATGTGCAACCTGGAAGGGTTACAGACAATCTGGGATTGTTACTGATAAACTGAAGTGCTTATAGGTAATCTGGGGTGGGTACATGTAATTTGGGGTGGTTACGGGCAATCTGGAGGGGGTCACTGGCAATTTGGGGTGGTTACGGGCAACGTGCGGTGGTTACGGGCAACGTGCGGTTGTTATGGGCAACATGCAGTGGTTACGGGTAATCTGGGGGGGGTAGGGGTAATTTGGGAGTAAACTGCAATTATTACTATAATAAAAAGTGTGTGTTTTGTTTTTTTGTATGTTTGTCACTTTTTGTACTTTACACATTCATTTTCACTGTATTACTATGATTACTGTGATATTTTCTATCACAGTAATCATAGTTCAGTGACAGAGACCAAATTGGTCTCTGTCACTTTAAATTTTCAGAGTTGGCTGGTTGTGGAGCGCATGCGCACTTCATAACCAGCCAGGACGCCGAAGAGGAAGGAGCTCCAGGATCAGGTAACGTATAAGGGGTAGGGGGGGTGACTGGGGGACGGGGGTGACAGGGGGGGTGGGGGCGACTTGGGGGGTGGGGGGACATCACTTTTCATCCCCGGTCACCAATCATTCATGGTGACAGGGGATAAAAAGTGTCGGGAGCACATGGTACAAGCGATCAGCGGTATATAGTATATACCGCTGATCGCTTGTACCGGGACCCCACAGGGGGGGGTCCCGATGACTGCCCCATGCTCTCCGCTACCTCCGGTGGCGGAGAGCATGGGGCTTTCATTCATTTTAACTTTTCCATCGCTGTGAACAGACATTTGTCGGTTCACATCGATGGCGGCGGCCATCTTGGAAATGATGGCCGCCGGGGGAGGGGTATTAGTGATCGCCCTACTAGGGGGGGCTGATCTGAGGTCTGGTGGACACTTATTTCATCTCCCCCCGCCGTAGATTCACGGCGGGGGGAGATGAAAGGCGGCGGCACCGGTAATCCCCTTTACCGACGGCCGCCGCTATAACGTTAATAGCGGTGATCGTCGGTTAGGGGGGGGGCGGGACGGACCCCACACACTGCCCCAACCCCTCAGCTACCTCCGGTAGCCGGGGGGATGGGGTGGGGGCTGTCCCGGCCCCGCAGCCTTATTCTCTGCCATCGCCGTAAAAAGCTGATGGCAGCAGAATAAGGACCCTTAGTGACCGCCGTAAAAAGCCGTATCGGCGGTCACTAAGGGGTTAATATGGTGGTGTTGGTGGTTTCCCTACAGGAGCTGGGTCATGTTTCCAAGGGAGCAATGCACCTAGGATTTCCCTGCGTTGAACACTTTAACTGGCTGCCAGCAGTGTTATCGTTAGGCTGGTCTCCCTGAGATCAGCAATCTGCTTCTCTTATGGCTTTACTAGTCTTTGCTCCCACCTAGCCAGAATCCTGCTCCACACAGGGCCAACACCCGAAACAGCTGTCTGTGGATGGATACCTAGCGTTGTTTTTTTCCCTTGTTATTATATTGACTTATAGGGCTACTTAATATGGAGGTTCCTATAGATTGATGTTCAACGTTTGCGGTATAGGAAGTCCCAAGGAGGCAGGTCCCTTTATGACCCCATTCAAGTTGGGTCTAGTTAGGTGTCAGAAGGGATTTTTAGCACAGAAGTGACTCGAGGTCCCCATAGAGCCAAGATCCACAGATATTGTCTCTTTATTTGCATTGCGATCCACATAACACTGGTGTTAGTTCAGAAGCTATTTTTAGGGGTTAAAGATTTGCTTTAAAGAGAAAATTGTATGGTATGATTTTGTGGATTATGGTGTGTGATATTTTTAGAAAAATTTACATTGGATAAAGAAAGCTATTTTGATAAGTCAGATAATAAAAAGCCAGAGGTGGCTAAGACCTTTGACAATTAGCTTTAATCCCCTATTACACAGGGCGATGCTGAGGAGCAAGCGAGTGTCAACCTGTCAGGTGAGCACTCGCTTGCTCCTTGTTTCCCGTTTGCTGCCGGTGCTACTACGTGTAGGGTGAGGGGAACCACGGGAAGCCCATAGACGATACCGACGGTCTGCTGCAGCCACTCCTATTACATGGAGCGACAACCAGCAGATAATTGTTATTGTCAAAAAATCTATCAACATGTTGAAAGGCGTTGCTTTTTAACAGGAGCTATTACACCAAGCGATTTTTGGCCGCAATGGTGTAATAAGGCCTTAAGGGTTACAAGTTTGTCTTTATTCATTTATCATATAATTTACTTAACCTATGAATTGCATAGCACTCTGGTAGGGTTATGGTGAAGAGTTCAGGTATTCTGTAGCCTTTAGGATGGATTTCAATTGGTAGTCAAAAGCTACAAATGTATGGATACATCTTATGTCAGCCTAAAAGTTATAAACTCCAGTCTTCCATATGCCACCAGGCATTCTTTACAGTTTGTGCCAATGGGAGGGGGCGATGCCAACTTTCATTTTCTTGGTTATCTTTATTTGGATATTGTAGGAGCACATGAGTCAGTTCAATGAAATTATTATATTAAAATCTTTACCTTGCTAGACTATCCTATTTCATGCAGTCCTGTGGAAAGGGGATGACACGCTAATCAGCGGTATCATGAAAACAAATGGAGAGCACCACGCATGCATGGCCATGACCAACAGAGAATAAATAGAACACTGCCAAGAAATGCACAGTGCGCTCCATTCATTCAGGGCACAATTTCCCCTCCTGAATGATTGTCCCTTTGTCCCTTTAAAGAATGGCGTGGCAGTGCACATGCTTGGTCACTACTTTTGGGAATTCTGAACATAGCCAAGTACAGTGCTTTGCTATGTTCCTACGTCCTATTAGAGTTTTGGTTCCTTATTTAATATTTCATAAGTTGCAAGCATGTTATCATGTAATGGTATTTCTGTGTGAAGAAAACTCAAGCTCTATTTGCTGTGTCCTGGATTGCTGGGACTGGAATTGAACCTGCTGGTGGGCTCTGGTGTTTTGGGGGCTACTTGTCACAGTGGCCAGGAGTGGTAACACCCACCCCCAAGCAAGGAAACCGGACCTTGGTTAGGACTAATGTGTGCAGCTGCGGTGATAGAGATGGCAGGGTCCCACTGTAAACCACATTCAACTTTACTTAGAAAAGGTATTTTCAGTGTAATAATAATAATAACAACAACAACAATATGCAAAACAAGAGTCCGTGAAGCCTCGGTTGCGAGTCTCAAAACACGGGATAGCCAGATATCTCTAGCCTGTTGCCATGGGGTGCCTCCTTGATGGGGAGAGCACCACAGCACCCTGATATATAGCCCTTTTAAGTCCCACTCGGTTGCGGGTATTGGAACATAAATAGGGAAACAACAGGGTGGCCCCTTTTTGTCAACGTCTAACTCAAGGTGCGAGTATTGCGATCATGACAAGGGCTTGCCAAGGCAGGCATCCATCCACAGACAGCTGTTTCGGGGTATTTGCCCCTCGTCAGCGTGGAGCAGGACTCTCCTTGAGTTCAGTGATTACTGTGTTTTGTTGGTTAATAACAATAACAACAACAACAACAGTGCTTAGGTACTTAGTGTAAAAAAATCAATAACAATATCAGGAACTTATAGAAGACGAATTGATGGTAAAAGATAATAGAAGCAGGTGTTAGGGACTGGATAGGAGGGCCCCTTGCCTAATTTAGTAAGTACTCTGCCAGGATGTGGTGAAGCTAAATAGTATCTTGAAGAAAGTCCTTGTACTCACGTATATATGAGTCTCAGTTATCTCATCTGACTGCCTTCTGCCCCTCAGTGTTGGGTTACAGTCCTAATGAGGTAGTACAAGTCCCAAGTCTTTGTCACTGGGTGGAGCTAGCTAGTAGTATCCTTCCTACTCAGCTGAGCGTAAGTCAGTAGAGAGCAGTTAAGTTGCGCTATGCTCTACTGCAGTACAGCCTGTGTTCCTCTCCTTTTTTAGGTGGTTGGCTGTCAAGAGTTTAAATGAATGCACAGCATAGGCAAGAGGGTTGCTCCCTTGTTTCCCTCTTTCCTCGGGGTGAAGTATAGCAACTCACTATACTAAAGGAAAGTGTAGACTATAGAGGGAAAGTGTGCGTGTGTGTGTGTGTGTGTGTGTAGCTGAACCTAGTTTCGACTGCAGCTGTGCTGTGGGAGAGCATGACAACTAGTGGTTGGAGTAAGGTACAACAGCTTATTGTCCTAACAGTGACACTGAATAGAAATACTTTTGCCTAGGTGTAAGAAAAGAAGAAAACACATAGTGGGACACTACAGGTGTTTTAAAGATATGGCTATAAAGGTATAGAAGTATAGACTTGTGTTTTCCCCTTTGCAAACACACAATTCTACAATAGAGTAATAGCATGGACATTATATGGAAGGGCTTGTTTATTTTTCTATGCTCTCAAATTGCCCAGAAGCCATATATATCAGGCACTATCTGTTGTCCTGTTGCATTTGGAACCTCTATATGACGTAAAACCTAGTACTTCTCATTATCTGGGAATTTTCCATGCCTGGTGGAATTTCTACTGAATATACAGAAATAGCATTTATGTGGTGTATGTGTAACTATGCGTATATCTAAATATATTCATAATTAGTTCTTTCTGCTGAGTGTAAAATCCATGGGAGTCCCACAGGATCTAACTGCCAAGTCTAAATTCAGCTCCCATAGTTCTCATGCACATCATACCTGTCAAAAAGAAGCAGCCAAAATGCAATATCTTCGAGGTATGATGCTGTCAGGAATCAGACTTCTTGGTAAAACCTGACAGTAATTTCTAGTCTGTAAGATTCCTAAAAATAAATCTCTTTAGCAGAATTAGCATTTACTAGGGCAAAAGCCAAGGCCTGGATTACTGCAAGCTATGACTACATATAGCTAGTAGCGCATAATTAAAAGGAGGAGTGTGGTAGAAAATAACATGTCGACATGATAAACACTTTTGTGCTTTTGTTCTTTTCTGAAGCTTATTTTTTTTAACAGTCGGCACAGAAATGCAGGAATCTCCATGATGAGTTTTAGATGTCTTTTTTTTTTTTTAATGTTCTGTTACCTTCACAACTTGTAATTAATTTGTTCTCTTTCTCAAACATTTCACTCAGCGGTTTTTCGTTTGTGAAAATATAATTCACCTAAAAGAATATAACAAATTGATTATTTGTAACATGCCACGTGTTAGATTTTATACGGTTGTTAAAATCTGAGGTTTACTCACTCGCTGGGATCGCCATCTCCTGGGTAAATGGACCAGAAGCTCCAACTGAATCACAATCCCCACAAAACTGTCTGGTCTAGTTTTAGGGAATAGAGTACACTAAATTATCTAATGATCTGCTAGATCAGCGGTTGTTTACTGGACCTATTAGACAGCCCGATAATCGGACTGTAAGGGTTGTATAGACATTATTAGTGATGTCCATGCAGCCCTTGCCCAAACACCTGACACCTTACCTCTCCTTGCTCGCGGTGTTCTCTTTTGTGCTTTGCAGCTTCCTAGTCCCAATGGCAACATCCTCTGAGCAGCCTGTCAGCCACTCAGACGCTACAGCCGCCGGGACCGGGAAGCTGTAGAGCATTGGAGAAAAGACCAGGAGCGGGGAGAGGTAAGGTATCAGGTGTTTGAGGAATCGTCATCAGTCTGAAATACAGTGAAATACAGACAGTGAAATACAGACAGCGTTCCATGGCTGACAACTAATGATGAACTTCCAGTTTCGGAATAGTGGAGCGCATGAGATTATACACCAGGATAGACAGGTGTGGGAGACTCGAGCTCCAATAGAAGACAAATACATTAGCAGTAACTTGAAGTGAGGCTAATCCGGACCTCTCACATACAGGTGATCAGTGTTGGGTAGATGTATAGTCCCTTCCATAGCCCATATAAAGTAGGGGACTATGAAGGTTGATACCGGAACCACCATTGCTGGCACACACACATGGGAGTCGTGAGTTGTCCCATTTGGGACTTTTCTTACCTTGGTTACTTTGAAATAGCTTGTTTATTTCTCTTTGATGTATGCAATTATATATGAGACACATGATCTTTGGGGGATAGTCCTCAAACTGTTGTGGTGTTGAGCTGTGGCGCTGAACATAAAAGCGCTCAGTATTGGTCTGCACTTTATCCGGTGCAGTGTGACAGTTGGAATTAATTATTGACGTACTCATGGTAGAGATATATGCGATTTAGAACCAGAGGTAAGCGACCGTGTATGGAGATATCATACATATACAGTAGTGGATTATAATAGGGGCATTTTGGGCGGCAGCCCGGGGCCCTGAGCTCCTGAGGGGCCCATGACCACCACAAAAAGACTTATACTTTCAATGGTGTACTGTCTCCTGGCTACACTTCCGCCATGATTTGCAAAAAAATCACAGGTTTTTAATGGCAATTTTGCACAAATCAGGACATCATGACATTATCTATCCTGTACTATGAATGCCAGGCTAGTGCTGCCATAGTTACAGTGGGGTGGGGGTGGGGGGGCCAGGCTTGGTGAACAGCCCAGGGCCTATGGTAAAGTTAATCCGCCCCTGTACATGTACCTGTCTCTGTGATGCTACAAGTGCTTTTTCAGAGGTTATAGTTAGTGTTACCCATATACTATATCTATTATAGGACATGTGCCACGACCCCTTAGTCTAATCGGTCACCTCACTGTATATAACTATCATATCATATTGTTTGGATAAGTCTCCTGAGGATCCCAGCCAAAAATACTGGATGAAACGTGTTGATACAAAGATATTAGTATTCATCATCAGGATTTGGTCAATGAATGTGACCCAAGTAGGTTGTTCCTGATTTAAACCTATCTTATGGTAGGCAAATATTTTTGAGGTTACATTATTCTTGGTGTGCCTTTTTGTAGTATTGACAAAGGCTAGAAAAATATGCAAGGCGCCATAGGGTGATAACGTAAGGCAAAAGGAGCTATTACAAACAGTTTGGCTTTAAACCCCTCACCTGGTGGTGTTGTGCTAAGAACACAACACCTCTATGCGTTTCCAGTGAAGAAGATGATGATGATGAAAGCCGAAGCAGCCTGGTCCCAAATACCATGATTCCAAGCTAGGGGATTGGGGAGTAGAGAGTTGAAGATCAGTTGTCAGATCTACACATTTATCCGGGGACCACAGGAACCAAAATAAGTGCAACGTCAAGCGTCGTTATTTTGGTTCCTGTGGTCCCCAGATAAATCCGTGGATCTGCCACCTGATCTTCAACTCTTTTTGTAGCATTGGCCTTTTTTTAAATTTTAAATGTATTTATTAAAAGTAAAATTTTATTACGTGGTTCTGTGAAAAGAATATATGTACACGTATTTGACAGTTTGCATACACACGAGTACAGAGGGGTGTATCTGTGATACTCAAATTGTCATCAGTCAGCCCCACATCTCTAATACACAACGATTTGAGGTTCAAAACTAAACCAACCATCAGCTGATGATCGTTGCCATTGACTGATTGTTGTCTCTATTACACGAAGCAATAACCGGTCGAATCGATCTTATACCTTCAGCTATGCAGCCAATAGTAGAAAATCATAGGCACTTCATTTCTATTTACTTCCACCCTTACTAAGCTCGCAAGTTTATTATTAATGGAGGATCACCATCCAGACTGGTAAGTACATGATGCATGATTGCGGTAAAATTTTCTTTCACTTTGGTGATTGACATTGGTACAAAAAGGAACAGACCTTATGGAGCTATAATAATGTATACGTTAATCAGTTGTAGCCCTTGTCTTAGTAAAAAGAATGAGGCTGTGTCTGCCATGAAAGTATGTAGAAGAGAAGCCTTACAAAGAGCATTCTGCTGTGTCTGTTTATCTGCCAGGCTTTGCTTAGAGCTTAGACTTTGCTGAGGCAGCAGTCCTAAGAAGGAGACATTCTTCATGAGAGAACTATTGATTTGTTGGAGTGTGGCTGATATTTTACAAAACACAAGAGATTCATCAAAGGGTTGAAAACATGATCCTGTAATGTCTAAGGTTTTACCGCATATATACAATGTGGGAGGCATTTATTAAGTCCGGCGTTTTTTACGCCGGACTTAAAAATGCCCCCGCAGCTCCGGCGGTACGGGGATTTATGTAGAGGCGGACTGCCTGTACATAAATCCTGTGCGCGCCGGTGCGCACCGCCGAAAACCTACGCCAGCTGAGGACTGGAGTAGGTTTTCGGCGTAGAATTGGGCGGAACGGATGATAAATCGCGCGGACTCTGAGTCCGCGCCCTCCGTTCCGCCCACTTCCCGCCTACTTTCCGCCCCCTTTCCGCCCCCTGGCGTACTCGGCGGAAAGTGCCTATTTGCGATTATTTTATTCGCAAATCGGCCATTTGCGTATAAAATAATACGCAAATCGGCACTTTCCGCCAAAAATCATCCGTCCGCCGGATGATACATGTGGCCCAGTGTGTAGACCAAGTGAGTTATGAGTTATTGCTGGCTAAGATTTTTTTTTCTCATTATTTTATCTCATAAAATAGTAGAGATCTTATTTTTCTTCATGTCTTGAATATGATTATGTGAACACAAAGGATAGATAAAGATCACTACAGAAGTATCATCATTTTATCCCTTATTAAAAGTAAAAGCAGGAACATCACATCACATTTATGGTTTATTATATGTTGTTGCTTTAATGTGGTACGCCAAGCATATATATATATATATATATATATAAAAAAGGAGCGGGTGTTGGAAACATAATAATGATGTTATATTTACCTGTCCCGGTGCCCCTTCAGCCACAGCAGTTTAGAAAGCATTCACCTTTCGGTCTCTTGTATCTCCCGATTCCTGTGCAAAGGTGGTCAAATGGTCAAATCTCCTTGCCATTTCAAAGAGGAGTTTTTAAGAGGTGTTATTTTTGTTTGCTTCTGTGCATGTCTTAATGCATTTAAGACAAAAAAAAAGCTTTTTTCTGTTAAGTGGGTACTGATGGTGTAACCCTAGGACCAGGAAAATAGGGTCGTGAATAAGCACATGGCACTTGAGTCACCCTGATTCCAGGCATTTTTTTTCCCTCCATAGTACTTTCCAATGCTCACATACAAATCTATTTGTTGATAAGTAAGGCTATGTTCACACTGCGTATGAGTCCGGCCGTAGTGCGAACCGGGAATATACGCACGTAGTTTTGAGGTTGATGCGTTCGTTGAAAGTATACGATATACGCCCGCACAATGCACACTACGTATGAGCTTACGGCCGGATCGTATGCGGCGCCGTGAAAAATGAACATAACCATTGTTTGAGGACGGAAATGTTCCAACTCACGGCCCTGAATTTCCATGTGGTCCCGTAAGAAGTACTTATTTAAGCCAAATTGAACTTGATTTTTCGATCCAAAAGGTTCTGTGAGTTTTATTGGACTGGGCGAAGATTTCCAAGTAAATGACCTGTTTCAGATCGCTTCGAAACAAGCTAGGGAAGCATAACTGTACTACGGGCGTATGTTCGCGGTTCGTACGCTTCCGGACCCATGTCTATTTTTCCCACGCCCGTAGTTTCAGCTGCACATGTACGGCGGCGTACGAAATGCGTCCGGACTCATACGCAGTGTGAACATAGCCTAAATATGTAAATGCCTCAAAATCCCAGCACAGCAAGAGCTTAGATAAATCCATTCTATCACCTTCTAGTTACAATCAATTGCATCCATCCTTGCATCCAACTACCCTTTTTTACTCATAGCCACAGAAGACAATAGGCTGGACTTTCTTGGTCTGTTGCTGTGCTTGGATAACCATTTACATGTTTGCAAAAAGGTTTATATCTTGGGTCTGGAAAGGATGGTGGAATCATGATCTGTCTAGCCCTGTGCTTATTTACACCCTCATTTTCCTGCTTTATATTTACGCTTCCTTTTGAATTCAATGCAGTGGCATTAAAAAAAAAAAAAAAAAAAAAAATTATGTGTGGTTTTACACACAACATTTTTTTGGAAGTTTTCTGGCAATTTTTCATACATGTTTTCAAGCCAAAGCCAAAAGTGGATTCAAAGGGAGTGAGAAATATAAATTAAGGGCTTATTTTTCTCCTTTTTCTTCTATTCACTTCTGGCTTTGGCTCAAAAAGTGTAAAGGTCAACAAGTCCAAATCTCTAACCTGAAGCAAGGAAGCTAGAATCATGTTAAAGGGAACCAATCAGCCCAATTGGGCTTATATGGTTCCCTGGAGCACTAAATGAAGCTCCTGCAGCAGCCGCGGCACGTATCGGCCGCAGCTGCTGCAGGAGCTTTATGCCGGAGAAAAACGAGTTTAATAACCCGGGAACGTGACAGGCAGAGGCGGGGAGATAGTCATCTGGGTGGCTCCCCGCCCATCTCTAGTCATCACTCTTTGCCTGTTAGCACACTTGGCGGGATGATTGACAGGCAGAGACAGGCCAGTAACGGACCTCTCTGCCTGTCAGTCATTCCCTTTGAGCGGGCTGACCGGCAGAGAGCGGTGACTAGTGAAAGGCGGGGAGCCGTCCAGAGGACTACCTCCCCGCCTCTGCCTGTCACGCGCCCTGGTTATTAAACTCGTTTTTCTTTGTTATAAAGTTCCTGCAGCAGCCACAGCCAGCACGTGTCGCGAATGCTGCAGGAGCTTCATAAAGTGCTCCAGGGAACCATATAAGCCCAATTAAGCTGATTGGTTCCCTTAAAATGTTTGGGTTTTCACACTTTACGTACCTTTTGGTTGCTCCACTGCAATATTTCATCAAAACCATTCCAACGTTTTTTCATGAAACAACAGACTTTAAAATGAACCTAACAATATTTTCTCAAAAGGTACTTGAGTATTTCAGTGCAATTTAGTCTCTCAATTCAAGTATAACACAATTTATCATTTAGACTTATTTTTTTCCCCCAGACTGATATGGCATAAAATCTGACAGGTGATGTATTGTAGCAACTGTAGCAATTATAATTACATTGGCACTATGTGGGCTGTTTATCGCACAAAATACAATACAGTAGTGAAATGATGTGGTGGATTATCATATGACATAGCCTAGAGTGTAGGTGTGCTACCAAGCAAACAGAATGTGATAGTTTCTGATTAAAACAGAAACAAATATCAATGTTTGGTTAATGTAGACATGATACAGGGAATATTGCTGACAAAGAAAAGCTAAAACTTGTCAAGCCTGCCAATGTTGAGCTTTGTGTCTTTTCACTCTAAAGATACCACATTGTTGAAATCCATTTTTAAGATATATGAAAGAAAAAATAAAAACATAGGGAAAAAAAAGTATCAAGAAGATGCCATTTGGAATGGGGCATTAGCAAATCTTGGTGCCCCAATACCTGATCCCCACCCTTGATGCCTTGAAAACATTGGAAAGAAAGTTTCACCAAAATGGACCCTTTTCAGTTTTAGCTTCATTCCTATACTAAACAGGAAAGAGTGCTCAGAGAATGGAAAAAATAAGATCAGGATTACTGGGTCATATTGTCCCCATCAGCCAACTCATAGTGATGCACTTTGGTTACAGGCAACCATACGTCCTCTCCACACAAGCACAGTTACTCATTCTAGGTCACCAGCTTTAAGATTGTTTGTAACTGGACTACACAAGTTATCAGTATCAGTTGTTGTTGCACTACCTCCCTCCCTCTTGTCTGGTTCATCTGCACCTCATTATCATTGAGGGCATCGTAGCCTTCTTACCTCACAGCAGTATCATGGGTTAACCCCGGGGGAACATCAGATGCACACTATCAACCACCAAAGGTGTCTCCCGTTAAACATCTACAGCAGCCTCCAGAAGAGACAGAGGCTAACAGGAAGCCTTAGAGGACAGTCTGCCCTTTCTGAAGCTCTTGTGTTCATAGAGATCATGACAAGCCAGCGAGTAGGGCTGTGACATACCACATTGGCCATTCACACAATGTATTGAACAACAGCCATGAAAATAATTGACATTTCAATTATTTCTGGCTGTTCTACATTGACTTTAATGCTGTTTTCATACAATGTGTTAAAATAACCTTAAAATAAATTCTTTATTGAACTTTTAAGCAGTTCTTGAATGTAAAACAAGTGATTAATAACAAGATTAGACTGTTGCAATCTTGTGCAGTGGGAAGAGCGGCTAGGAGGGCAGCCTTGAAGATGCACAGCATTGGATAGGGTGATGATGAGGTTCTAGACCCCACATGGACACAAGCCCATGAGATTCTGGAGGAAGAGGTGATGGACATGCAGCCCTTCATCCAGGCCACTGTGCCCAGAGAAGACCAAAGCCAGCTCCGAGGAGCTCACTGGTGTAGCATCTCTGCTGGCAAAGTGCTGATGACAAGATGTGGGTGATTTGCAGGTTTTGCTGACAGGATGGAGTAGAGGTCTGTAAAAAAATAAGTAAATAAAAGGTTAACAACAGAAATATGGATAGGTAACACATTGGACAGGGATAGGTTAAAACTGGCTAGGGAAAGTTAATATATAAACAATCCAAACTTCAAAAGCTTATCGACCGTAAGAGCATGCTTTGTATCAAAAGGGTAGATTTATTTAATAGTCCAATAATTATACATGCGTTTTCAAGGCACACAGCCTCTTCCTCAGATAAGAATGGACAAAAAGTTAGTAGTAGTGTGGGAGACCTCATCTAATGGAGGTGTGTACAGCACGCTAGGTCTCCCACACAACTGGATGTTCTACATGTGTGGCTGTTCTACTGTGGAGCTGCAGCTGGTTTTTACTCTACTCACATACTGTATATGTGCTGAAGTGGTTGTGGCTATACACAACCTAATCAGGTGAGCATTATTGCCTTACCATGTTCCTGAGTGTACTACCCTATCAGGCGCTCTGCCTTTTATTTGTTTTTTCTGTGTTAAAAATATAAACAAGACACACTCCTTTTCATAGGTTTTGTCCAACCACTTTCTTTTTTTTTTTTTCAAAATGGAGGCTCATGTCAAAACTATTATTCTCCATTTCAGAGCCATCCTTTTTTTCAAACATGTGATGTTCAGCTTTAATAATAATTGTCTCTGCTAAATGGGCATACATGATGTGGAAAGAAGAACTCCAACAGCTGACACCTTTCAGCTTTGTGAAGTTCATGTACATGCACAAAATAAAAGTAATCAGATTTTATAAGGTACAGTAAAGGTTTGACTGATCCAATGATTACAAGGTCCTAGACCCCTCATGGACTTAAGTTCATGACAGTACAGAGGAAGAGGTGGCAGACATCCAGGCCCAGCTACAAAGTGGCCAGTAGCCATAGACTGAGCTCACCAAAGCCAGCTCAGAGAAGCTCCCTGGCATGACATCTTCGCTGGCAAAATTGAGTGATGACACGACACTGTTGGTTTGCTCATTGTGCTGCCAGGAGGACGAAGAGGGCCGAAAAATTAAGTTAAAAAAAGGGTAACAACAGTGCTAAAGAGATAGGTTACAACTGGGGTAGGTATAAATAACAACTGGGATATGGTTAGGTAACAACTTTGTTAGAAATAGGTAACAACTGGGTTAGGGAAAGAAGTTAAAATGGTAACACCACAACTAAACTAGAAAATCAAAACTTTAAAAAAATACAAGAAAAAATGAAGACCACAGCAAAAAAAGGAAGTGGCCCTGGTGTGAAAGTATCAGTCAGCCACACCATCTCCACACCGTCCTCCACAGCCTTCCATCCAGCAAACACTGTTGATAAAGTGGAAGTACCCACATTCGCACCTACAACCCTGGTTCTGAAGTTAATGTGCCTTATGACCAAAAGTACTACTTTTTACTCATATAACGCCAACATCTTCCACAGCGCTTTACTATTCAAGGTGATTCCCAGCCACCACTACTTTTCTAGGTGTGCCATCCTTGCTCAGCATCAACAGTTTGGGGAGAAAATAAGGTGTGCGCCTTACAACAACCTCAGTGGTAAGGTACAAAAAACTACCAATACGTGGACCAGTAAGCCTGGACAGGGACGTTAAACTTCCCTAAATGTTCTATGGGTTAATGTACTGGCAGCTGGGCCTCAGGAGTGAACCGTTTTGGCATTTGTCCTACCACCCCCCTGGATTGCTAGACTCCTGTTGGCTCCTCCTTCTACCAATCTTCCTCCTGTGCCACCTCCTCATACTTTCAGCATAGCTGATGCATCACCAACTTCAGCACGGAGATAATCAAAGGCAGGCTGTTCTGAAACTCATCTATCTGAGGGACGAACCTCACACCTTGGTGCTGCTGCCGAGGGGTATGGAACAGAAGACAGGCAAACTCTTTCTGTCGCTCAACTTTAATCCAGGCAAGGTGGTGTGCGATAACAAGCGAAACTTCAGACCAGCAGCAGGCCAAGCCTGTTTAATGCACATCCCTTGCCTGGCGCATTTGCAGAACCTGTTAGTGCAGTGCTGACATGGCAAAGCTACTGCATAAAATGCCTGCTCTATGTGCACATTTTACGGGTGTTTTACATGCCAGGGGTAGTCATCACAGACAAGCGTATCCGCCTATCCATAGCCAACATGGATAAGTTGACAACCATGAAAAATAAACACAGGACTTGTCCATCCCATTGCCTCATTGAGGAGACATGATACAAATGTACTGTCATGTGAGGGGGAAATGGGGGATCTCAGATCTACCCACAGCCTCTAACCCTGCCTGCTTGGAGATCAAGTGCTTAAATAAACGTAACTGAGGGAAAGAAACGTATCAATGATGTGCTCACAGCAACCAGCTGTGACTCCATTGTTGTGCCCTGAAAAGGGTGCTTATCTTGCGTTATCTGTTTGCAGCCCCAACTTCTTCCTACACTAACCAGCATAATGGGGGTGGGACGTATGGCTGGGGATTTTATACACCAGGGTCACATGTCTCACCTGACCAATCACTGTATGGGTATGGCTGGGATTTCTAGGGCAACTGTAACGTGTACAACCTTCCTAAACCGTCAGTTAAGTAGCCTTTCAAAAAACATTATTAACAAACAACAGATACACAAACAGACATGTTACTATTTGTGTATCCACTTGTGTGCACAAACACATGGGTTAGTGCACAAACTCAAACTTGGTGTTTTGAGTTTGCACAATCCTAGCTGTATCCAACGTCTTCCACCATTGGTATCCAAATGCAGAACGATGGGGCTCGAGCATGCTCAAGTTGCACAGATCTATACTGCCAACATGTTACTCAGACAGATGTTGCTTTCTGTCTTAGCGTATTATTTCCAATTTGGAAACAATAAATTGCAGTTTTGCATTATTTTGACTATTTGTCTACTAAAGCTAAATCATACAGACACTTCCAGAAATATAAACCCAATTGCACAGTTTTATGTCATCAACAACAAACAGACCAATCTTGCCCACCAACCCTTCCCCTATGTCACGTATAAACATTTAAACAAGAATACGACCCAGAACAGACCCTTGTGGCACACCACTTGTAACCAGTCTCTGCTCAGAAAATACACCATTAACAACAACCCTCTGATATCTATTCTTCAGCCATCCACAAATTCACTAAACTATCCAGGGATTAAAGGGCCTAAACCACGGAACGATTATTGGCCGTATTCGGCCGATAATCATTTGTGGAATAGAAGGCAACTATCAGCTGACATCGTTCATGTCGGCTGATTGTTGCGTCGTTTGTCTTTCAAACATGATGAAAGACAAACGACTCATACAGCAACGATCTGCTGCCACCGCTCTGTGGTAGAGGAGTGGTGGCAGTAGACCGCTGCTGTATGCTATGGGCTGCCCAGACAATCTAGTGATCACCTGGGCAGGCCCCCCTGGACTCAGGTGTAATAGCGGCGGCATAGCGCTCGTTTGCTCCTCTCAGTTGGCCCGTGGAATAGGGGCTTAAGTTCAATTTTCTCTATCTTTTCTATCAGCTGTTTATGGGAAACTGTATCAAAGGCTTTGCTGAAGTCCCGATATCTACGACACCACCTTCATCTAACACTTGTGACATAGTCAAAGAAATTAGTGAGATTAGTCCTGACATGATCTGCACTCCAATCATCAGCAACATCTCCTGTTAGAGGAATTGGTTATGCAGATCAGAGTTCTTTAAAAACTGTTTTAAATACAATCTGAAGACAGATAAACAGATTTGAATTCTACCTTAAATTGCTGTCATATGGGATCCCACAATGTATTGCTCTCAAGTAATAGAAAAAGTTTAGAATTCAGCCCTGGATATGAACACTGAGGCAAACATCATTAACCTCAAAACTAGTAGAAGAAATTGAAAGTTACTCAACATGTTATGTTGCTGTGAAATATGATTTGTTCTAAAATTGCTCTTCAGAAGTAGAGATTCTGTAAGTGCCTAAACAGTGGAAGATTTGCATAATAATCAAAATATTCTCAGCAAGTATTTTCTGCTCAAGTTTTAGGAAAAGTGATACTGAGAAGGTAGTACTATTTCTGAATATGTGGAACTCCAAAAAATTTTAAAAAAAATACCTTTAACCTCTTAAATACTCTCTTTGGCTTTCAGGTCTAGAATTTTTTTTTCACTTTTTCATTTACAAATTCTAACACTATTACTTTTCTTTCCTTTTTTTTAAAGCTTTATAAAATTTTGTTATTAAATAGCACCATATTGGGGAATGTAATTTATTTATTAGTCCCTCCCCTAACCCATAATGTACTTATCTAAAGGAGGGATTATGGTGTAGGTGTGGGACCCCTGGCCGCGTCATACCTGGTGGCGCTATCTGTAGCCGACACATGTTGAATGACTGATGTCCGAGATTTTTAATTGCAGATTAAATTTTCTTTTTCGCAACATGTAACATATTGCAAGAGTAACATGTGACTTTCCAATCCAAAAAGGGTCTTTATCATGCTTGCTAAACATGGTAGTAACAGATTTGCCATATTTACTGACAGGTGTGCATCTCTCAGTAAACCTGGCATGGGGGCGGTGCTTTATGTAAGGCCAGCCTACAGATAAGACGGTCTTGATAAATCCCCTCCAGTGGGTTCTAAATATGTTTACTCTGTTCTATAGGCAATTTTGATTATACAGTAGCTGTACCATATATATATATATATATATATATATATATATATATAAAATTTATTTATTTATTTAGGCCACGTTCACGTGCTGTGAGAACATCGGCCGTTCTTTGACACTGCCTCACATGTTTACCAAGCTGATACTGTAGTATCAGCCGGATAAACATTACTTTATTTGAATTGGAATGCAGGCACATTCGGGTGTGCCTGCACTTCAATTAGCTAAAGACCCTATTGTAAAGTAAGGCCAGGAGCCTTACTTTGCATTGTGTGCATAGGCCACAGAGAACATCGGCTGTAGTGTATATAGAGTGTATACACTACGGCCGTGGTTCCACGGTAATGTAATTTCACACTGTTAAAAAACAGTGGCCGTTGTTGCAACCTGCAATAACGGCATGTATTTTACTGCAAAAGTACAGTGTGTGAACGTGGACTTAAAGTGTACATGTCACTTTAAAAAATTATTGACATTTCTTAGAGACATGTGAAAAACTTTAGTGGTAGTCTGGGTGCACAGACCCCCACCAATTGCTAGAAACAGCTGTCTGCAGCAAGGAAAGAGCAGGGAGAAAACTGATTTTTTTAACACTTCTTACAATTCTAACAATCAATAGTGGACTAAACACTTGTCTCAGACGCTTACCAAGCAAAACTATTGTAATTTTTCTAGGACATGTCAAGTTGTTTTTTTTTAAGTGTCAGTGCTTATTTGATTTTTTTTAAGGGGAAAAGGGATTTGCTTGGCCAAATAGATTTATGCCTCTGGAAGATCTGATGGCCATCCAATGGATGCACTAGTCAGGTTAGGTTTAGAGCACTGCAATTAGGATATAGAGATACAGTTATTTAAAAGAAAGGGTTAAAGAATCTTTTGTTACTACATTCTGTTTACTGGACAAATGGTACTCAAAAGGAGAACAGTTGGCTAAATGTATTTATTTATTTTAATCATTCGGAGGAGGAAGAAGAAGAAGAAGAAGAAGAAGAAGAAGGAGTGGGGTAGGGGGACTCTCAGGAATGTGCAGTAGCCTGGTGTGAACTGGGCCTGGTTTTTGCTTTTGTGGGACACACCCGATTGCTTTTCAGCTTCGGGCAATGCAAGAGTTACACTGAGCTCTGCCAGACTTAATTGGTGCAGCTGAGCAAATCTTTTTGAATGACTTTTCCTCTGCCTGTCTGGAACCTTAAGGATCAGAGCGCCGGTCCAATGGGGATCCGGACCGGGCTCTTGATCCTCATAATATAAAGTTGAGCCAGTCTCTCAGCACTGGCTATTAAGGTTCACACCCTGATCCCAGCTCCATCTGTCTACTCCTGCGATCCCCGTTCCTAACTCCTCTGCTTGCTCGACCTGTTACCTGACCTCCCGCCTGACCTTTGACTATCCAATTGTTTACTGTTTCTGCACTGCGTTGCCTGTTTGGTTTGGACTTTGGCTTTTTTGAGTCTCCCTTTGGGTTTGCTCGTCTGTCTCGTTCTGTGTTACACCTATACCAAGGGCAGGGACCGCCTTGTCCACCTCGTCCGCTGCTGCCTAGGGCCGTTTGAGGCAAGTAGGTAGGGACAGTGGGAGGGCTCAGCCTTAGGGCTCACTGTCGTGTCTTATCCCTTCCTCCCTGTCCTGAGGGAATATCTGTAGAGGTACAACGCACAGCTGCAATAATTGTCAAACACATTCCTCTATCAAAACTTTGAGATAGTAAAGTTATACAACAGTAAATATAAAGGTGAACTAAAATATGAACACAGGAAAGTTTAAAGTTTTTTAAACTTTTCATTCCTGTGTAAGATTTAGATGAGAGTCGAACAGCTGACAGTGTTTCCTCTGATCTGGGCACTGTTCAAAAATAAAATAAAATAATATTTTAAGGCTAAGAGTTTTGCCTGTTTTCAAGGTATGGTATGTTTCACACTATCATTTCCAGTTTACAGGGGACCGTGAATGCTGCTGCCGTTGAACAGCTCTGGTGGCCTGAGGCTTTACTAGATTTTGAAAAGGACAAACGCATTGTATATGGTGAATGTGCTTGAAGTAAGTGTAAATACTAAACATCTGTTATACTCTCCCCTTGAACTCTCTCTGCTGCCCTTGAATGCTATAGAAGGTGGGTATACACTCATTTGATTTCATGATAGAAGGGACATCGAGATCATTTGTATGGCGCGTTCACAACTATAGCTCTGGCTGTTCCTGGACAACATCAATCCCTCACACCTCCTGACAGTCGAGGCTCACAGGTCTATCAACGTCACTTCTGCTGGGTTGATCCATTAATCTTCCACTTGCGCTTATATATTAGCCCCTCTCTTGTCTTTGCCATGATGGGGACTCAGCTCTCCCCAAGCCATCACAAGGATATTATTAAGTGTAATGGGAGATGCAGACACTAAGGCAAATAGCTTTAGCATCCTTCAGAAAAAATGAGAAGGTCATAGCTAGCTGCAAAGCAGAAGGCAGAGAATTCTCTGTATGTAAGAGCTGTGACAGATCGTAATGGCAATGATATCTCATTGAAGAAAATATGTCATTTGTTTTGATAATAGTGGTTTAAGATAAGGGCACAGAAGCCGCATTCATTGTAAGTTGCATGTATGTGCCGTATCATTGTGCAATAAATTGGATTACAGCTCTCTTTGTGTTTCATTTGATAAGCTATGTTTTCAAATTCATAGAGAAATATTTTAAAGAAAAGATTGATGTCAGTATAGATTGTATATTTAACATATGTGATGTGAGATTGGAAGGTTTCATCTTTCCCATTGCAAATCATTTATTAAGGCTATGTTCACACTGCGTATGATTCCGGCCATAGTGCGAACCGCGAATATACGCACATAGTTTTGAGGTTGATGCGTTCGCTTGAAAGTATACGATATACGCCCGCACAATGCACACTACGTATGAGCTTACGGCCGGATCGTATACTGCGCCATGAAAAATGAACAAGACCATTGTTTGAGGACGGAAATGTTGAAACTCACGGCCGTGGATTTCCATGCGGTCCCGTACGGAGTACTTATTTCAGCCAAATTGAACTTGAATTTTCGATCCAAAAGGTTCTGTGAGTTTTATTGGGCTGGGCGAAGATTTCTAAGTAAATGACCTGTTTCAGATCGCTTCGAAACAAGCTAGGGAAGCATAACTGTACTACGGGCGTATGTTTGCGGTTCGTACGCATCCGGCCGCATGTCGATTTTTCCCACGCCCGTAGTTTCAGCCGCACATGTACGGCGGCGTATGAAATGCGGCCGGACTCATACGCAGTGTGAACATAGCCTAAAACTGGATCTATTTCCTGTTATAGGCAATGTAGCCTAATGGCCTTTTAGGAGCATAATACACAACTGTGTACTCCCTCATTCATTTCCTCCAACACTTTAAGATAATCCAGAAGCCATTCAACAAACCCTTGCTATTTCAGGAGTTTTCTGGTTTGATAAAGTAAAGGTTGTTTAATTTATTTTATACATTTCTTTTTTATTTATTTTTATTTTATAAAGCTTTGTTCACTTGTTATATACAAACACTAAAAACCTAAACTCTCCTTAAAGGAGAAGTCTGGCAAAATGTTTTATTAAAGTATTGTATTGCCCCCCCAAAAGTTATACAAATCCCCAATATACACTTATTACGGGAAATGCTTATAAAGAGCTTTTTCCCTTCACTTACTACTGCATCAAGGCTTCACTTCCTGGATAAAACGGAGATTTCACGACCGGACTCCCAGAGCTGTGGCTGCTGGAGAGGATCTTTCCCCCCGATATGTTTTGGAAGTGGGATCATGAATTAAAAAATTACCAAAAAGTCTCATGTATGCATTAAATCTACAGATGGTATACAGATGGTATACAGTAAATCTACAGATGAAAACACAAAATAGAACCTCACATAGCTCCATGGATAAAAAAAAAGCTATAGGGCTCAGAATAAGGTGAATAAACTATATATAGTGAACAATTTGCTGAACTAATATTGTTTTGTTATGGCAAATTATATGGTAGGATGGCTACAGTTGTAGAGTGTAGACTTGATGCAAATCTAAGCTAAAAAAGATCTCTTACGGTATTAACTACAGATGAGTGCAACTCAAACATGAGTCCGATCATTCAGCATTTGAATACCAGTTGCATGCAGCCCTAGGGAGTCTGGGAACACATGGATAGAGCCATTTCTAGTATTCACCT
The DNA here is from genome assembly GCF_027789765.1 of Dendropsophus ebraccatus. NCBI lineage: Eukaryota > Metazoa > Chordata > Amphibia > Anura > Hylidae > Dendropsophus > Dendropsophus ebraccatus. The sequence continues at coordinate 131,640,910 of NC_091458.1, forward strand.
CTGTATCTTTGACTCCTAATGGGCTAGGACAATATTTCCTTGCCGGGTCAGAAGAAGAGTGCTCAGCACAGCAAAAGGAGAACACTCTGGCCCCCGGAGAGTTAAGTGAGGATGATATGCATCCCCACTAGGGTTGAGCAAAATTTTGAAAAATTCGGTTTGGCTCGAATCGGCAAACTTTCGTGAAGTTCGGATACGTGCGAACCGAACCTAAAAGGAACTTCGCTATTAAGGCTGAATAATTGCAGCTACAATAGTGGGAGTCTGATAAAGTATAGTTTCATTAAGTTGCAGGTGCTATTACAATGAAAAAAGTGGAAAAAATCAAAGTGGAAAAATAGTGAAAAAAAAGTGAATTAAAAAAGAAAAAATAATAATAATAAAATATAGTGAATAAAAGTGCAAAAATAGTGAAAAAAATTGTGGAAAAAAAATCGGAGGAGGAGGCGGCGGCGGCAGCACTTGATTGCACCCAGGCCAGTATTGTTGAGAAGAGACAAGTTGAAGAGCAGGAGGAGGCAGCACTTGATTGCACCCAGGCCAGAATTGTAAAGAAGAGACAAGGTGAGGAGGAGGAGGAGGCAGCACTGGATTGCACCCAGGCCAGTATAGTTGAGAAGAGACAAGTTGAGGAGGAGGAGGAGGAGGATGAGGCAGCACTTGATTACACCCAGGCCAGTATTGTTGAGAAGAGACAACTTGAGGAGGAGGATGAGGCAGCACTTGATTGGACCCAGGCAAGCATTGTTGAGAAGCGACAAGTTGAGAAGCAGGAGGAGGCAGCACTTGATTGCTCCCAGGCCAGTATTGTTGAGAACAGACAAGTTGAGGAGCAGGAGAAGGCAGCACTTAATTGCACCCAGGCCAGGTTTTGTGGGGCGCTGACTTAGCGTCACACTCTATGGAGGGCTTCAATAAGTTTTGCTGCTATAGGATAGTAGGTGAACTAATAACAGCTTATGAGAAACAAACTTTTTAAAAACTTTTTTGGTTGCGACCAAACGGGGTTGACGGCACCCAGCAGAGCAGCAACGTGTGGCGTGTACTCTCAGTCACGGGACAGGAGCTGGTTCAATGCTACCTGTCCTGACTCTTTTCTCACTTTTCTCTCCCTATTTCTTTTTTTATCTCCCTATCTCTCCCAAGATCTCACTATATTTTTTGTTTAGATGCCTATCTCTCCCTATCTCAAAGTTGACAGCTGCATCCGTTTACTTGAATGCAGCCATCCCTGGTGTCTAGTGGGGTGGATCCCTGCTCCGGGATGTTGTCCCGGAGGACCGATCCACACATCCTCCTCCGTCCGGGCTAAGCACCGTAACGGCGCTGATCCCGACTCACCACTCGATTGCTTCCATGCTTATAGTAGAAGTTCCCCAGGGGGAAAAGTAAAAAGAAAAGTGTTGTTATTAATAAAAAGCCCCCTCCCCCTAATAAAAGTTTGAATCACCCCCCTTTTCCCATGTTATAAATAATAGTAAAAGAATAAACATGTTTGGTATCGCCGCGTGGGTAATCGCCCAAACTATTAAATCATCAAATTCCTGATTTTGCACGGTAAACAGCGTAAGTGTAAAAAAATCCCAAAATTGCACATTTTTGGTCGCATTAAATCCCCAAAAAATTGTAATTAAAAGCGATCAAAAAGTCCCTTTTGTGCAATCAAGGTACTGATAGAAAGAACACATTATGACACAAAAAATGACACCTCACACAGCCCCATAGACCAAAGGATAAAAGCGCTATAAGCCTGGGAATAGAGCGATTTTAAGGAACATATATTTGTTAACAATGGTTTGAATTTTTTTTACAAGCCATCAGATACAATAAAAGTTATACATGTTACATATTGTTGTAACCATAACGACTTGAGGAACATATATAATAAGTCAGTTTTACCCTAGGGTGAGCGGCATAAAAAACCCAAATAAAAGAAATGCGTTTTTTTTTTGTTTGTTTTTTTTCAATTTCACCACACTTTGATTTTTTTTCTGGTTTTGCAGTGACGAAAAAAAATAAGGGCCATGTGGGTTTCTAGGTGAAAAAATGCAAGTGCTATGGCCTTTTTAGCATGAGGAGGAAAAAACGAAAATGCAAAAATTTAAATTGACCCGGTCCTCTAAGGGTTAACCAGATTCGTAACAAACTTTTTGCAAAGTTCGTAATGAATCTGGTTCGTAGCGGTTCGGTTCGCTCATCCCTAATCCCCACCTCCTGGGGGCCAGACAGTAAGCAGCAGGGTGCAGCCTATTAGAAGCCTCATGGTTATATACATAGGTGCAGGAGCAGACTACCTTTTGCTTAACCCCTTATTTACTGCAGTGTGTAAGTGACCCAGTGTTCTCTTACATGCTGCAACACAAAAAAAAAGATTAATACAGAAGACAATTAGCTCTCTCCTTCACTACTCCTGCACTGATAACCCCTGACCTCTGCAGGTGCTCAGAGAACAGAGGTCAGAGGTTATCAGAGTAGTGAGGCAGAGAGCTAATTGTTAACCCTTTTTTGTGTTGCAGCATGTAAAATAACACTGGGTCACTTACACACTGCAGTACATAAGGGGTTAAGCAAAAGGACACAGGAGGCTCTTATCTTCCCTGTGCAGGACCCCCTCCCTCCAAGGGCCCCATAGCAACCGCCTTCCCTGCCTCTATGGAAGCTACACAACTGGCAAGCAGCTATCTCTACAGATGATGCATACTGTATAGAATCAGAGCACCTGTAAAAATGGTAAGTGTTCTGCTCCTGCCTTTTTTGTGTCTCTCTTTTTTGCTTTTCAGATATCGACATCCTGAAGACTATGTTGGATTCGATGCACTGTGTCGATGACAGAAGGATTTTAATTTTATTAAAATAAAATTGTCTATGAGGGGTGTGGAGATGTTTTTCAATATTTCAATGCAAACAATACTGGAAGCCACCTAATAGACAACATCCATTACTAAGCTGGGGATTATTGTTAGCCTGTAAAATGGCTAACACTAACACCCACATTATTACCCCAGTAACCATCACCACAGGGGTGCTGGGAAGAGCAGAGGAGCAGTAGTCCCAGAGCATAAAAAAGGGCAGTAGCAGGCTACTATTATAAAGCTGGAAAGGGCCAAATGCACTGAATATGCTCATGGTGCTCAAGTGTGGTTGTGCCCAAAAGCACAATCTGAGCTAAGTATGCAAAATGGCCCTTCTTCCTTTTTAAGGCCTGACATATGTCAAAACAAATTAACACATTTTTGTTAGTTTTTTTTAGTGTTTTTTTTTGTTACATTGTACCTCTTATTTATTGGCAATCCAAAGATGTTCTGTATATACTTCTGGTGAGTCAAAATCTCCTAATTACCCCAGTATGTTTTTGAAATGTTGAAGTAAATTGGAGTTCCTGGAGGACTGCTATCAGATGTTTACCTTGGTAGGTTTTAACCCAGGACCTGAGTGTCTTAAATCAACAATGCTGACCACTGAGCCACTGTACTGCCCCCACTGAGCCACCGTGCTGCTTGAATTGTCATGTTGTGGTCAGGGCCACTTGTGGGTTGCAGTGCAATGCCATCCACTTACCTAAGCTAACAACATTATAGTGTGACATGGTCATCTTTGGCTACATGCAGATTTGTTGTAGTAAGTTGTTCGGATTGATTGGTTGATGTAATGTTCTTTTTTTAATGCTCTTTAAAAAGCCACATATTTTTAGGGTATTTAAGGGCAATGCATTTTATTTTAGTATCAATTCATGTAGTTAGACACAGTAACCAGCACTGCCCAACTCGTCACAGGCTGTGTTCACACGAGGAGTAAAATCAGTAATTCAGTTTGGACACTTAGGGGTGCTGCTCTCCATAGGGACCAGTTAATATATACACTTCAAAGAAGAAAACCGAGAGGCACTGAGAGCTGGAGTAGGTTTCCTGACTATATTTCTGCCAAAAAAATGTCCGCGCCTCCCTCCCCACCCCCTCCACACCCTCTCCCCGCCCCGCGTATCAGGTGGAAAGTGCCAATTTGGGAATATTGTATTTGCCACTATTATTATTATTATTATTATTTATTTGCCATGACCATTTGCAAATAAAATTATTTGCAAATAGGCACTTACCACTATAAAATACGCTTTTGTCGCTTGATACATGTCCCCCATAGTGTTGCATTGCATAGGATAGTAATTATTCTATCGTGCTTTTAGATAAGTTTGTAACGCCCCCTTTGCAAGTCAGACTCAGGTATTTACCTGGTATGTGCAAGTGTGGGCTTTGTCTGTAGAAGCATGTGAACACATGCAAAACAGCTGTCACACTTTGGTGAGGTGAATGGCATCCGTGTGGTTGCCTGGACTGTTTGTTTTATGCCGAAGATCAATAGAGGACACGGAACGGTGAGTGCCTCACGGTTTTCTTCTTTGAAGCATTTTATATTAGTATTAGTGTAGCCCACGATATGTTTTGCTTTGCAATAACAGTTTTGCATAAATCGACAAAGTATGAAATATTTAGTGACATGGCATATTTAAGTGTTTTGACCCTTTGTCCATGTCTTTTCATTGGAAAATAGGACTTTGTTTCCTTATAAGTAGCAGTGACATTTCTATATATTCTTGGTTGCTTATTAAATTTATGGAGAGATAACAATTCTGCAGTGGTCCCTAGTGTGTGTCAGAGGGCTTTCACAGACAGAGGGGCTTTTCAAAGACCCACAAGATTTAGAAGGCATAAAGCTGAATTTCAGTTTTATTAGCAGGGAGCAAAATAATGTAAATGATTCCACTCATCACTTCTCATTTCTATTTCAAGTTAACAAAGAGAAACACAAGGGACAATGCGAGTAGAGGTAATATCAAACTTGTACATGTGTACAGAGAAGCCTTTGGAAGCTAGAAGCCTAACTGATATATTTGTAAATGACAGCTCCTATGCATAAACTGTAATATTTATCGTTTTTACCATTTAATCAGCACTAGAGGCCCATAGGGATCATCATTAGCATTGCAATTTTTTACCACAATATATGAATACTTTATAGACCAAACACTGACAATTGAAAGGTAGAAATAATAATAATAATAATTATTATTATTATTATTATAACAACAAAAATATAGATATCCTGCACAGATTAAATTTATGTTACTTTAAGACTAGAGTTGAGTGAGCAATATATTTGAATGCTCGTTGCTCGAGTCAAGTATTTTTCATAACTCGAGTAACGATCCCCATTGAAATCAGTGGGAGACTGGTTAATCTGAAAGTAACAGTCGGGCGCTGAGGGGGTTAAATTACCCCCCTGGGGGTCACACTGTGCTCTGGTTGGTTGGGAGGGGAGCGGGAAAATTATACTAATGGCTCCAGTCTTCCATCTGTCTTCACTATTGCTGTTGAGCCAATCAGCGCCTGAGGAATGACACTGCTGCAGGCGCTGATTGGCTGAGCTGCGACAGTGAAGGCAGCTAGAAGACTGCTCCGGTAATTATACTTTCCCTAGCCCCCCAGTATACATGTAACAATCAGACTTTTTGCCAGTCCGTAAGGTTGAGTTTCCATGGATACAGAGAAGCAGTCAAACAATAATGCATCATCGTCTGATTGCAACTCCGTATCTATGGAGACCCGAACTTCCAGATTAACAAAGAATCTCTCCACTGATCCGGTAAGGTCCTGTCATGACAGGTACACTTTATTAAGCCTTTGGAAATGAATTATCCTCAGCATTCTCATCTCAATTTAAGACCCTTTAAGGGAAGGTTTAATCCGAAAAGGACCTATTGTTTAAATCAAGCTTTTATGTAAGGATGGTCCGAAACTCCCACGGAGAGGGCAGACAGCGGGAATCATTGCCGAGAGTTCGGGTTCGTACGAACCCTAACCGAACTCGGTTCGGACCATCTCTACTTTTATGTTATTTTTCGGTTATTTTGGTTTTCTAATTTTCCATTTTGCTATGAAAAATAATTCTGAAAGCTTTCAGTTTTTAGTCTGGTCTCTAAGCTGAGTCTTCCTGTTCTATACAGATCATTTTCCAGCACTGCCCTCATGACAGTTGGGATTACAGTGAAAGGTAAAACCATTGAGAAGGTAACTGGAGAGTTATCACCAGTCACAATAGCTACTCCATGTGGAATGACTTCTGCACAAATCACAGAGCATGCCCAGAAAATTATTCAGTTTAAAAAAAATGTAAGTGATGCAATTCCTTTAAGGGTCAATGTGTTTTTCTTATTTTTATTCAGAACTTATCACATTTGTTACTGTAGGTAATCCAGTTAGTGAGTAATACACTTCTCTTGCCAGTCTGTGAATATTTTGCATGGATCATGTCCATCATTTTCATTTTTCCAATTTTGCTAGTTGACCTATAAGTTGTTTCTCCTTATGTCTGTTATGTATACGACAAGTTATGCCAGTGGTATTTGCCAGTTTACAAGAGGATTTTTAAGGCCAAAATTTTTGGATGTTTTACAGGGTTGTGTTGGACAATGTTAATATTATTATGTGAGCCAATTTTATTATCAAGAGAAAATAGGCTGCAACTTTCCTAATGCAGAGACTCCAAGCTAGATAAATAGATCTTGATTGGCAGGGACAGAACAATTAATTTGACCAGAAACTCACAGAACTGTGAGCCTGTGTCCAATGAAGCTGGCACCTCTCTGGGAGTTAGAAAATGGTGCCAATATCAGATGTTTTCAGAAGCACTGCCCTGTGCCCTCACATCATGCATTAAATACGAGGTCTTCTCAAGTCTGCAAGCTCTGCACTTTTCCTCTCCCATGATATATGCAAGGCCAATAATTCACTCAGAAGGCAAAGCTGTAAAAGTGGAATTTTTACAACCTGAACCCATTAGCATTCACTTTCTGAGACATGTTACTTGAATGGATAACTTAACTCATGCATATCTACAGAATAACTGTACATAAAAAGGTTACACACCCTCTCAAAAGGTTTTATGCCTGTGGCTGTATTTAAAGAAGCCATTTAAGGTTTTACTATAATCTTTTTTAAGGTACGAGATGACAAATCTACAAACTTAAAACAGGAACAGATAAGATATGCAGAATAAAAACAAAACAAACAAACAAAAAAACAACAACAAGACCCTAACTATAATTTTTGTGGGAAAGTTGAGGTATGTACTTGAGCGCTGGCAGTTTGAAACAGGCATTGTACTAGGGAAAGTAGGATCACCTGTATATTCCGATCTGCTAGTAACTAAAAATGTTAACATATATATTCCTGTTCGGTGCCGATGTAGTAGTTTGACTGAATGTGAGTTAGTAGCAATCTGTGCATGTGGAACTAAATGATCAGATGCAGAGCATTAACCTCCGTGTCAGGAGTCCTCTATTGGAGCCGATCGTAGCCTGATGGTTCAATGCCAGATTCCCCACGATGGTCACTGTAGAAGATAGTGCTATACACACTGTGCTGAGTATCCTCTTCGCAAGGGACACCCTCTGGCTGGTAGTACATGCAACGCTTGCAATGTAGGTCTGGTGGCGGGTAGTGTTATGTCACAACTACTGAAGCCGAAGGGAGATAAATCACCTCAACCTGTTTAGTAGAACCCATTATCCTATCTCAAAAGTCTCTTGATAAAGGATGATGGGTCCTCCTATACATGTTGAGGTGTTAATTAAAGGGCTAATAATATATTAGTTTGTCTATTTGTCTGTGTCTTTTTCTGCTTTTCTTTCAGTGCTGGCCAGAAAAACATCTTTCTGTCCGCTATTATTTCTACAGAGACTAGTGCAGACTTCCCAACCAACATACACATCCACCAGTACAAAAATAGCACTACAACTTAGGCTGGTTTCACACTGCATTTGTGTGAATCCATTCTGATCCGTTTTTTCGTTGACTTTCATCATAAAAGGATAAAAAAACAGATAAAAATTTATCCTTTTTTAATATATACAAAAAACGTAGCTAACTTGTTTTTGCACAAGACGTAGAATTTTCTGAAGCATTTATCAAGCTGTTTTCATTGGCTGGGACTTTTTAAAAAAATATTTTACTCAGAGGGGTCGTGATGGAGGCATGTTTTATATTAGCTACTTTTTTTTAGCCATGTGCATTTTTTTTTTTTTTTTTGCCCAATAGTTGTGCAGCAGTACTCTATTTAGACCCTGGAGTAGTTTCGTAACCAAGTTTTGTTAGACTTAAAAGGAGACAAAAAATGTGCACAACATTCATCAAGGCCTGTGCATCTAAAGATAAGTTTTTAGCATGGTCTATGAGATTTGGCGCAGCACAGAAAAAATGCACAAGCACACATAAAAAAATTGTGCTGTTGGTAAATGTGCCCAATAATGTGTTTTATTTCCCTTTTAAGTATAAGTTTGTAAGACTTTAGTGTCTAAATGTAAGCCCATGTGTATTGCTTTTAAAGTGTCACCTCAGTCACAAAAAACATTTAACATGTCAGAGAGACATGTCAAATGTTTTGATTGGTCCACGTCTGAGTGTTTAGAAAAAGAAAGGCCAACGGCATCCAGTAAGTTCCAAGATATGAATATTTATTTCATCACCAAGGCAGATACAGCAACATTTCGACCCATAGGGTCTATTTCAAGCATGCTTGACATAAACTCAATAGGTCCAAACGTTGCTTTATCTCCCTTGATGAAGGAATATAATTTTACATTTGAACTGACTGGATGCTGTTGGACTTCCTCTCCACGTTACTTCTACCAGTCAGCATAGACCATGGACCTGGTCCTATAGTGATGTTGGACTTTCTTGCTTTTGATATGTCTCTTTGACATGTTAAAAGTTTTTTGAAATGACAGTCACACTTTAATGGAATTATTTACTATAAATATGTAAGAAATCATGTTCTTTATCAAAGGAAGAGAAGTTGTTTTAAACAACAGTGACTATTTAACATTCCTCTTTGACATTGACATCCCCTTAACTGCTTTTATATATTTAATATATAATAATACTTAATAAATAATCCATGAAATAGTTGTCACATCCGTGGCCGTGGCACATACCTCTCGCCGCGCCGCTGCTGCCCCATCTCCTGCTCTGTGCCGGGGTTCCTCCTCCTCCAGCTCCCTGTCAGCTCGACGGGCGCGTCCCTGTCTCCTAGGGAGCGCGCGCGTGGGCTCTGCTGTAACTTAAAGGGGCACTGTGCCTTTAATTGACTGCTGCTCTGCTCTGAGACTCTCCTATAAATTGCAGCCCTGCCCCACCACAGGTGTTGGAGCCTCTGCATGCTTTCCTTAGTGTGTAGTCCCAGCTCTCCTGTATCCAGCCAGTGTATCCTGCCCCTGTATCCTGCCTGTATACTCTTCTCCGTGTATCCTGCCTAGTATTTTCAGAATACTGCCATCTGCCTACTAGTCTCCAGCTGCACCTCGCCACCACCACTAGCAGCCAAGCCAGGGGTAGCGACCTGGGGGTTGCCTGCCGCAGCAAATCCATCCTGCCTTGTGGCGGGCTCTGGTGAAGACCAGCGGCCCCTTAGACTCCGCTCCCTGGTGCGGCTTACGTCATCGCTAGTGGTGGAACAGGGGAACCACAACCCCCAGCGTTACAATAGTTTTGAGGTTTGCCACTTTGTCACCAGTAACATTAACATGAAGACATCCTGCTTTTCTTTACATTTTTCTGCATTTGAGGCTATAAAAATTATAGGCTACCTTCATCTGTGGAGTTCAGTCAGGGACTCAACAGCTAAGAAATACGCTTCCAGTTTGTTGTGACAGAAGGTACGAAACTCTTTGGTAAAAACATTACCTACCACCCTGAATTCATAATTTTTTTTGTTGATGCCCTGTAAGTACTCCCCCTCCCCTTTCATCTAACCAACACATTCAGACAAGTCTGACAGTGGTACGATAATAAGTTATATGCTCCATGTTACTTAGCGCTCCCCCCTCTATTTTTCTGACAGCTGAATCTTCTTTACCTATTGTGAAACAGAAGAGTTTTTCAGAAAGCTGTGCATTGTATGGGTTATTTACAAAAGATTGGCAGCACAGCAGCTCACTGAATGCCTTTCAGTCCCAGTTTTCTAACCTACCCTAGCCAGGCCACTGCTTTTAGATGAGAGGGGTGGTCAGTAACCTAGACAATGAGCTGTAAACAATGAGTGGGTAAAAGCGGGCATATCAGGAGAAGGAGGCAATTTTTCTAAATGAATGTATTTGGACAACATGTATTTTAGCAAAGTTTGTTTTTGAATATATTTAATAAAAGATTATACCTTTTCTATATTTTGGTCTTGCATTTGTTTTCTTATTTGGTTTTGGTTTAAGTATTCTGCATGTATACAGACCTGACATATTAGAGCCTGATATAGGAAAACTATTTAACTTGACAAACCCTACAAGTTTAATATAACAAACAGTGAGTCTGGACCCACTGTGCCAGTTTGGCTTTGGGCCACACCAAGAAGTGGAGCCTAAGGGTCCTCTGGGTTCCCCCTTTATCCTGCTCCAAGATGCAGAAGCAGGACTTCTGCGGCAAGAGGACACCAGGTGGCTCCACAAGTGTAGTTCTGGTATGAGCAGAAGCTGTTTCTCAAAAAGAGTTCGTGTAAGGCACTACAGAAAGGGCCAAGTAAAGATAGCAGGTCAGGTCATCAATGGGAGAGTCAGCACAGTACCAGGGATGAGTTAGGTATCATAGTCAGACAGGTAAAGGATCAGGGCAGGCGGCTTCATAGGCAGGTCAGACAATCCGAAACGGCAACAGGGGAGGCAACATGGTACAACCAGCAGATCAGGCAGGAAGTGTAATCCCGAGGACAGGCACCAGTTAGAATACACAGAGAATCAGCAGGAGCACAGCAATGCATCTTTGCTTATAATGCAAAAATGCAACAATACTCAGGCAGGGAAGAGCAGGTGGAGCTAGTTTTAATAGGTGCAGGTGGCTCTGGATTGGCAGAAGGCACCAGAAGGAAGAGACAAGCTGCCTTTATGAATCCAGAGCATGTGACCATATGAACCCCATAATAGCCAGAAGTGTAACTGCAGCTAGGATCCGAAGGAGGAAAAATATACTAAAAAGACACAAAAATGAGCAGGCCAAGGGTTAGTACGGCGCATAGCAGAAGAGTGGACAGGAGCAAAACCCAGATGAGGGTAAATATCAGATAATCGCTATGTTGCGCTCAGTGGCGTTACATTTAACTATGTTAGTTTGACATAGCTTCAGATATTTACTACTGGTGGTGCTATTCCAGTTTCACCTTTGTTTATTTAAACTCACTTCACCTGTTTCTCCTTTGTCTGAGCATTTTTGGATCCTTGTGTTCCTAGTAGGGATGGTCCGAACCGAGTTCGGTTCGGGTTCGTATGAACCCGAACGCTCGGCAATGATTCCCGCTGTCTGCCCTCTCCGTGGAGAGGGTGGATACAGCGGGAGGACCGCCTGGAAAACTGGGATACAGCCATAGCCATAGGCTGTATCCCAGTTTTCCAGGCGATCCTCCCGCTGTATCCACCCGCTGCACGGAGCGGGCAGACAGTGGGAATCTGATGCCGAACCTCTGCAGTTTCGGGCCATCCCTAGTTCCTAGCAAAGGTATGTTCCTGTGATTTTACTTATATTCCACCTATCGTCACCCATGCCTGTTCTTTGATATACACTTTGAGATCAGAATACCCCTTGCTTATAGTGAGTAGACGCAACCCAATAGAAATTAATAGTACTATTTATTAAGAAAAACCCTGAATTCATGCACATGTATGTTTACACGCAGCAATGCTTTTATCACATTGAGGTGATTTATCATTGCCTTTGCAAATTTTTTCATGAATAATCTTTGTTTCTGCATTTATTAAGTATAACTTGCAAGCCAAAAGTAGTATGCATGCAATTGTTTTTATTATATGACTAATTAATTTTTGAGTAAAACATTTCAATTGTGCACAAACTGTTTGCGTCCTCATGTTTAAAGGTTTTTTTTCTGTGCAGACAAGAAAAATTACTCAAAATTCACAAAGGCCTTTGCGGATAATAAATACTTTTAAAACAAACAAACACACACACACACACACACACACACACACACACAAAATGCAAATAAAAAGAGTGCATAAACAAAAAAAATCTACTGAGTGATAAACTACTTCCATAGCTGCTACTGTTGTAACAGAATAGCACAATGCAACAGTAAAAAATAGTTTTTTTTTTTATTAGAGGTGTAGATTCTTTATTATGTTCTTTCAAAAACTAATTAACATAGTAGAGCTGTGACATATGAAATGATTTAATAAAAGAAAATGTTTGTGGTTTGAGTGTTTGATATACAATAGAGCAGAAATGGAGCTTTCAAAGGGCTATATTCACTGGATGAAACAACAAAATTTATTACAGTAGTAAAATCGACATTTCAGTTATGAAATTGTGTGAGTAGGGTTTATTGTATATGTCTGCCCTTTACTTTAATGTTTGTGATGTACCCAAGGACACCAGGAAGAAACTGGTAAAATGAAAGAAAATAAAGAAGTAGCATAAGAATTGTTCTGATGTCTCTAATTTTTATATATATTTTTTTTACTCATTCACATTTTTTACCTAGTTCTAAGTAAAAAATAGAATAGTATATTGCAAGTGTTGGTGATACCTTATTGGCATTTTAAATGTTTAAACTTATGTGTTTTTTACTAAATTGTTTAGCATTTTATGATGTGCAACGTTTCTACATGTCGTGCTTTCTGCTTTTGGTATGTAATGCCTCTTGTGAGTGGCCTGATTCCATCTTATCTATATACAGATGTTACTCTTCTTTGCAGTCTTGTCTGTGATGATAAGGATAGTGCTGATTTTTTTTCTTTATATAACAGAGTGTGTAGTTGTTATTATTAGGCCTAGTGGCCAGAATGAAAACATTTCGGGTTTATTTTATAATATAAAGAGTAAAATGACGATCCTGGATGTAAATGTACAACCTGGAAGTCTGTCACCAGACAACCCTAGACATACATTTACATCCTGGGTCTCTAGGGAGTTATGAAGCGCTCTCTGGAGCTTGCTTCCTTAGCAAGGGGGGCCATCCCCGTTAATGACAGAATGCAGCGATCGTGCTAGAGCCTGTTTATTAACCACTTAGATGCCTCCCTCCATGCGGTCCGATCAGCGCTCTGCTGATTGAGTCTACCATAGGCAGGCTCAATCAGCAGAACGCCTATTACACTGATAAATACTATGCCTATGCCATAGCAATCATCAGTGTATGTAATCTAATAATTGTATGTAAAAGTCCCCCAAGGGGACTTAAAAAGTGTAAAAGAAAAGTAAACATGTTTTTTTTTTTTTTTACAATAGCCCAAAGCCCCTCCCCCAATAAATGTTAAAATCACCCCCCTTTTGCATTTGATAAATAAAACATCAAACATAAAAATAATTAAATAAATAAACATATTATCTACCGTAGCGTGCATAATTGCCCGATATATTAAAATATAACAATCGTCATTCCGTACAGCAAACTGCGTAAACGAAAAGAGGGGGAAAAGCGCCAGGATTACAGATTTTTTTTGTTACAATATATATATATATATATATATATATATATATATATATATATATACAAATTTAATAAAAGTGATCAATATTTGGGGGGTTCTGTCATACATGTTATGGTAGAATGAAAGATGCCATTACAAATTGCACCTATTCATGAAAAAAACAAGCCATTACATGACCCTCTAGATAAAAATATGAAAGTGCTAGAGCTCTTAGAAGGGGAGGAGGAAAAAACGAAAACTCAAAAATGAAAATTGGCGCGGTCCACTGGGTTATTTTGGTCTGCTGATTGCATTAATCCCTATGAAACTACGGCTGTAGTGTATACACACTGTATAAACTATGGCTGGGACTCCATGTGGCTGCACAGAAAACTGCTATCTCTACTTTGTGCGGCCGCAGTTCAGTAAACAGCGGACGCACATAATAGACTGTGCACACAATGTAAGTATGGCTCCCGGCCGTACTTTACATTGTGTGCTATGGATAATGGGGGTGCAGGCACACCCAAATGTGCCCGGATTCAAATTAAGTTGAAGTGATGTCCATCTGCAGAACCGGCCGGTTTGAACATCTCAGACAACTGCCGTTCTGTCACACAGTGCCTATTTGTCCTTTTATACTTACATTTTTAATGTTTCATTAAATCTATTATTGCTCCTCAGCATTTGGGGCGTTTGGTATATTATTAATTTTTATCCCTTATGGTCAGCGCTGGCATTGTGAGTACCAGATTTCACATTTTCATATGTGTTTTTTTCTCTCTTATGTTTATTGTTCTATTATACGGGCCCCTTTAGGAGTATCCCGTCGTTTATGGTACAGCCAGCTTAGCAGACCTTTATATTACACACTTTTAAAACGTATGATCTGATCCTATGTGTGTGACCATGCAACTTTGATGTTGGAGCAACATACGTCTATCCGGATCCGAGATACCCTTGTCGGGGTTATATGCATTTGTATCAAGTGGCCACCAGGTGAGCGGCCATTTTGTTTATTCCCCGCTTGGTTCTCCTAGGATAACACACGAGGCGCCTGCACCCTCTCTTTTCTCTGCTTTCTTTTACAGCTGTGTCACGGAACGGACACTGTTTTGCCATGTGTAAACATGGCCTAAAGCAAGAATTCATTTTCTAATGATGCATTTTCTTTTAATAGCAATTTTGAAAGGAACTGCATCATTTGGTGACATCATCATAATCACATGCAGTACAGGTCACATGCACTGCTAGAAACTTATAGAAGAGGTTGCCAAAAAGACCTCTGATGAAACAACTCTAGGGTTGTTGAACTGGAATATGGTAATTGCCTGTTTTTCTCTGCAATAAAATCGCTGTACGGAATACATACAGGGTCACAGCTGCGTGCAGCCAGAAAGTAGCAAACGGCATGTTGATTCGCCATGTGGGGTGATTTGCTGCTACACATGGCAGCATACAGGCCCTACACCCTTATTATAATGCTACTGATAAGAGAAATGAAAATGTTCTTTAGGAAAACTGATTTATATCCTTTTGAAAACTCTGTGAGCTAAAATGTGGTAAATAACTGGTTTGAAATGAAACACTAATGCTGGTAGTTTTTAATGCATATCAAATAAAATCCCTGTGATTTTCAATGAATTTGCGAGAAGACAAGAAGCTGTTAGCAAGTGCAAGTCAGTGAGCTTGAATATCTATTGTAATAAAAACAGTGGATGTACTCCAGAAAAATAAATAAAGGTCATTTAGAAATAAATCCGGCGATTAAGTCTGATTTTGGCAATGCTACAAACATACATATTTATCATATATCCACAAAAAGAACTCTAGTTCTAAGAATATAAGATAGTGGTGTTTTCATTTGGTTCCAAGTTCTGTACTGATCAGTGTTGGAATGGCCCACCATAGGACCAGTGGATCCTCCGGTGGGCCCCATGGTTTAGAACCTGCACAAACATTGACTGACATGTTTCTCACTGGTTCTTCATTGATGGACCCCAGATACCCCAGTGTATTTGTCTTATTGCCCCTGTTACAAAGGTGCACTAAATGGTGGATTTTCCTGGAGATACTCTATCTGTAGAAGCCAAAGCAATTAAAACTACAGTATCATGTTTGGAGTGTAAAATAATGCACTGTTTAACAAACTTTGCATAACTCTAAAGGGAATGTAAGATACATTGTAATATATCTTAGTAGATAAAATAAAGGATTCCTATAAAGTACAAAAATAATACTATTTAATACATTTATATTGATGTATGTAATAAAATTAAAAATGCTAGCTATACTATGTGGTGAGCACTTAAAAAATGTTTTTAAATTGTGAAATTAGTGTCTTTTTCTCATTAGTAAGGCTAATACATATATATATATATATATATATATATATATATATATATATATATATATATACCAAAGATGGTAACACTATAAGGCTATGTTCACACAACAGGACGCCCATCTTTCAATAAATATCGACAACAAATAAGATTATCTGCGGCCGTCGTTATAAAATAATGGCAGTTATTTTAAAAATAACTGCTGTTATTTCACGTAAAAGAAATTGTAAGAACAGCCTAAAAGTAACACTGTCAGGGAGCCCTGGCATCTGCGATGATAGCATCCTTTCTCTCTACCCGCAACCCCTGTTCCTGCCTACTTGCCCCTCTAGGTTAACCCTAGGACAGCAACTGCGCGACAGTCCCTAGCCTAACTAGACTGAACGTACAGACAGATGTAATAATAAACAGGTCAGACAGTCCAAGTCGGCAACAGGAAGTAACGTCAAATTTAAAATCAGCAAACTCAGTACAGAGGGATGAGGCAGAGGTGAAGTCCAAGTCCAAGAGTCAAATCACAAGCAGTACAATAAGATACGCTGGTGTAACTGGAGACCAAACATACACTGGTAACTCCTGGGTGTAAACCACCATGCTGTCAGAACCCCAGCCCCTAATAGGAGAAGGCATGACAGGCAGGCTCCCTGGTAGCAAAGTATGGCGTGTGATTAGATCAGAAAGAAATTGGGCATCAGTTGGTTCTTCCAGCCGAATTCTCACTCACATAATGAACTCTGACAAACACTACTAGAAGGTACCTGATTCTTCAATAAACAATTGCCATGTCCTAGGGAAAAGTTTTGATAAGTCGGGTCTGTGTGTTCAGACCCCGACCGATGGATAGAATTAGCACAGAGAAATGGGCAGCTAAGCATTGCTTCTCTCTGCTCTCTGTGCACATGCTCCTAGATGGACACGTAGAGTTACATATCAGTAACTTGCTATGCATGAAGAAAATGGAGAGGGCGCTCACTATAAAGCCAATGCTTTATTTCTCTTACTCCAATGCAGAAAAGCCAGAAGAAGTGGAAGCAGACAGCGTAAACACCAACATGTGCGCATGTGCACCTCTTTAGGTGTCACTTCTCAGTAACTTGGCACACAATCGGGAGAGACCAAGCCTTAGCATGGTCTTCTACATTCTCATTTTAGTGATGAAAATGATCAGAACTTTTGACATGTTCCTAGAATAAAAAAAAGTTGTATCCTGATTGCCAATACAGGTCATGTACTCATGGATCTAAGTGTAGCCTATGGGTAAAAAGGGAGAGAAAACAACAAAGCCAGTGACTGCAGGTACACCATGAAGGTAAATCATGTCACTTACTTTTCCCAAATTTCTGTGCTCCAAGTTTCACTTCAGTGTGTGGTGGCTGTCTGCAGTGTGTGTGTAACAAGTGAAAGTCTCATAGTAACCCATGACACCTAAAAAGGCCAAATTGGGCCACACCCCATGAATACCCTCCAAATTCTGAGTAACACCCCCTAATGCCATTTTGAATACTTTTTTGGCTAGTTCCCAAAATTGTCCTTCAAGCTTCAATCTGGGCTTAAATAATTTGAAATAAGGAAGTACTGCAATGTCTTCTGGTTACAATTTAAATTTAATGTAACATAATTTTCTGAGCTAATTTTAGAACTTAGGTGATCTTCATGTTACAATCCTAAACTGGGCTGACTTTCTACTGCTTTAGCGAGGTCATCTGTGTTATCATCATTAATATTATCATTTCTATTTTTTTATGTTATTAATACTATTACTATCTAGCAAATGTAATAATGATTGACAAGACTTAAAGGGAATTAGTCAGAATTTCCTGTTCTGTATAAATCACTTTCTATCAGTAGCTTCCTCATCATCAAAAACAAGATTACAGTGAAAGATGACATTGAGAGATACACACAATAAGGAAAGATCACAGCTCAGCCTCTCCCTCCTCGAGGAATGATCTCTGATAGGTCACAGAGCATGCCCAGAAAATGTTCCCATTCTAGTGAATAAGGTCTATTTTGTCTCTGTCCATGGTTCTTGCTGTCAAGCATATCTCTAAAGGCTCTTAACCCCTTCAGGTCAGCAATCCGTATATATAAATTCCTACTACACATACCCCGTGCAGTAGGAATGTATATTTATGTTCCTGACTTCATGGGGTGTAGATGTGTTTGGGACTGCTGCAGTGAGAGTGGTCCCACACACATCAGTGTCCTGGGAGCCCAGCATAATGAAAAGCAGCTGTGTTCACGGTGTTTAAGGTCTTCAGTGACAGGACAAGCTCCCGACCACTTGTGCTGAGGGGCAGGGTTAAGTCACTTACCTCCGTCCTGTCGGATCGGCCATCTATGGATAGAGTCTGCTCTCAGGCAGGCTCTATGCATAGATCACCGATAACACTGATCTATGCTACGCTATAGCATAGCATAGATCAGTATAATCACGTTTTAAAGTGAAAAAAAAAGTGCAAAAGTGTAATAATAAAAAAAGTATTTAAAAATATTAATAAAACCCTTATAAACCCCCCTTCCAATCAAAGTTTAAAATACCCCTTTGCTTATTAAACAAAAAAAATAAATTATATATATATATATATATATATATATATAAAAGAAAAAAAATTATAATTAAACACATTATATATCGTAATGTGTGGAATTATCCGATCTATTGAAATACAACATTATTGTTCCCGCACGGTGAACTGAGTAAACGGGGGGGGGGGGGGGGGGGGGTGGAGAATCAGGATTGCTGATTTTATTGCTGAATTATATATCAGGAAAAAATATATATTATAAAAAGTGATCAAAATTTTTCTGTTACACCATTATGATATTTTGAGATTTGCACCAGTTTTTTTTTACCATTATTGACTGTATAGTGCAGTGAGATACTAAGTCACCTTGTCATAATATGTATGTTGCCCTCTATGTGTCCACCGACTCTGTAAGATCAGTGGTGGTATTATTTAATTACCTAACATTAGAGATGGTAAAATCGATTTGCTAGGTTTCAGATTCTGAGTGAATGAATTTTACACATCTATATAAAATGTGAGAATCAATTTAGGTTTGATATTTGCAGACAATTTAGCTGATTTACCTCCTGGAGAATCAATGGAGAAGATTTGCACTTTTTCACCTGATAATATCAACTATAAGCCAAGCATGAAAAATGATTTGTTAGTCTGGCTAGGTTCGAAGTTCTACCACTTTTCCAGAGAAGAAAATTGGCAACAAGATTCTTCTCTGACTGCTACAAGGTTTGTATAAATGTATAACTGGTTCTTCAGGACTATATTATTTCCAGATCACAATAGGGTTGCATCGATAAGACATCTATCTGTAAGACATTAAAGCAAGAGCACTTTGAACAGACTAGGGTTTTTTTTTATTAGGCTTATTGTATATTGCATTTTTCTGACACTGTTTTAGAATTTAGAATTGTAGAAAAATTTTTATTGTTTCCTGTGGGTTCAGTTTTGTATGCAGCGGCATCAGTTGCCATGTTGGATGGCTCCTCAAGCTGTTTTTGTCAATCTGGCTAAGGATGCTTGTCGTACATGCACACACAGTAAAATTACCTAATCAAAAGCATAGTGATGAATACCTATGGTAGATCAGGACACAAAGTATTGTAGTACCTGTTTCTAAGGTAAAAAGCACAGATGAGTAAAAAACTTAAAAAATCTGCCTTCAGGTGCTTTTTATAAATGGGCTAACTTGCTATTAAATGGATGAATTTGGCACTTCTAAAACAATGGAGATTTAAATGGGGATAAATATTTCAGAATGTTATTCATCTATAATGTAAAATACATGAAGCCAAAATTGGAAATCTGCTAATTTCTGTTTTTTTTTTTTTTTTATCTAGAACACTGCCTGAAGACAGTATTGGTAAATCTATTATTATAATATAACCTGGCTAGTTTATACTGTTTCCCTTGTCTATACAGTGCTGGACACATTTAGGCTGGAGGGGAAAACATTTTCTCTGCCAACACAGGAATATGTTTAATAGATTTATTACCATGAGGGTAGTCTGACTTTCTGAAATGTATTGCTGAAGTATTTAGCAATGGCAATCACTGAACACATTTAGAAATACACTGGAGGCCTTCCATACTGGAAACAGATTACTAGAGGTGAGATTATTCCAGAGAGCTAATTTGACTACCAAATGCAGAATTGGGCATCCATTTCCCTCATTTCTGAAATTATTTTACATTTTTGTTTTTCACTTTTGTATTAACAACACACTTGTAATAATATTTACTGGTTGAAATAGTTTGACTTTTTTTTTAGTGAGTATAACCTAAAGGGAAAGTCTTGTGAAATTGAAAAAAGGCAGACAGGGGTGTGTGGAAAAATGATAAACAAAGTAAACTTACCCGTCCCTGTGCCTCCATAGCACCGCTCCTGGGTCCTGTTGATCGCCCACTCAGTTAGTAACTGGGACGGGACACTTGACTCCCCTACATTCTCCGCTGAGTCAGTGGCTTGTGGAGGTGTCATGCCTCAGCCCTTGATTGGCTCTGCAGTTATTGCAGGAGACAGAGCTCTAGTCAATCGATCATTCATGCACGTGACATTGCAGCTGGAGGAACTGCAGGTGGCCGGCGCCTGTCAACGGAAGAGGTGCTACAGGCACAAAGACAGATAAGTATACTTTGCTCATTATTTTCCTGCACACTCCTCCTTCCTCCCTATTTCCAGTTTCATGGGACTATTCCCATGACATGATTAGCAAAAATACTAAATGGACTTAAAGAGGTATATAAACTAATATAGTCTATTTATACATGTTTGCAAATACATTCATTTAGAAAACTTGGCTCCTTCTCCTAAAATGCCTGTTTTTCCATCCCATTAAAAGTCTAGCTTACCAATTGGCTTAACACACCAATTTTGTATGGCGTTTTTCTGGTCTCCCAAAAAAAAAAAAAATCTGAAAAACTGGCAAAGATAATCTTGTTTTTTTTTTTTTAATGAAAATGCTTCATTTTTGGTGTTTTTTCTGGTGTTTATGAGAGTATGTGTGAATTGTGTTTTTATATACTTTGGCATTTTTCGGGTTGGCGTTCCTTTCTTTCTGGGGTGGACCAGTTTCCTGTGTACCGGGTTGGCTCTTCTGCAGTCTTCGCGAAGCCAATCAGCGGCTTGAGATGCCAATCAGCAGCCAATAACGGCCGCCAATCAGCCGTAATTGTAGAAGCCACACAGCGCGGCACACATCAAGCTCATTGTGCTAGATCTGTAGTCCTGTAGGAAAACTATAATCAGTGAACCCTGCTTTATAGGGTCAAAGTTTTTAAACTTTCTGATAATTTCCCTTTTATTGAACACCCAGTATAATGAAATGTAAAAATGTATGTATGACTGATCTCTAGGACAACCACCATAAATGTGTGTTATTGTAAACAGCATTTTAACCACCAAAAAGGTCAATAAAAAGAATGCATGTCATTCTTTTTGAAATATTGAGCTGCACCTATACTGGATTCTACTGCTAACCAACATGACAACAACTAAAACATTCACAAAGGATGTACCATAGTTTTTGTTCCAAATTTGAGACCATGTGTTTCCAGGTACCCATTTGCTATTGTCTTTCTGTACTTTCGACCCAGGGAGTGAGGAGGGCAGATTTTATATGGATGGGCAAGGTGTTGTAGTAACACTGCGCCACTTGTTACAGTAGCCAAGGGTGGTAGGTTGCCCACCCCTTGATACACTTACACAGCTGCCCTTGGTTTTGGGTTTGTGTTGAGTCCAAGTAACGTAATAACTTTGTAGTGCAATGCTTAAACAATAGGCATCCTGTTCGCAGTCTAGGAATTTTTAGCAGACAATTAATACTTGTAGTTTCACTTGTACAGATCACAGTTGGTATGCTGGGGATAAAGAAAGTTACTTCTAAATGGACACAGCTTTAGGCTGGGAAGAATTTAGAGATAAGAGTCAACACAGTCTCTGAATACAATAAAGACTTGAAATAGAGTAGTGACTTGGAATAACCCTTTTGGTGATTCAGCAGTAGAGACTATCCAGGCATAAGGCACTGGGGCTTGGTGTGAGAAGTAGTCCTACATCCACTGGAATGAACATCTGCCTAAGCTATCTTGTGGGCACAGAGTGACACAGGGATCAGGGATGCAGGCACACCTAGTGGGAGAGATAGACATTAGGGCAACCCCTAATGAAACCTATCAGCTTGCAGAAGAGGCTTTGCTTATTGCACTTGGCTAAACTTGTGATTTGAGAAAAAACCTCTTGTAGACTTGTGTAGCAATCAGATTTGGAAGGACAGTTACCCAGCCTGGATATGTGTGGTCCTTTCTTTCACCGCCGCTTTAACGCAAGGTGCTCTAGCCGGACATCGCTAGGGTAGCAGAAAGAAGAAATAAAAAATTGTATTGCAAATGGATCTTGGTCTCAGGCCAGGGCCTGGATATACCCTGCAGCAGACTCTCTGTTATACACTCCTTCTTAAACATACACTGACAGGAATCTCAACTAAACTCCTTCAACTAGTCCCACCTCTGTGATAGGGTAGTGCCCTCTGAGGTAGCTAATTTAGAGAATGGTTAGACATAAATGAGGAGACAGTGACATGAGTCACATAATCAATACAAGAATCAGTTAACCCTTAGCCTAGTTTTACCTTCAGCCTTATATATATCAGGCAATACATACAGTGGTATCTTGTGGTGGGAGAAGCATACTATAGGCTTTATCCCCAGAGCCTATACAACACAGTAGCGACCTACACATGCTCTTAAAGAAGTAGTGGGCACCTGCTCCGGAACAATGCACTAACATTTTCATGTGCTATTCTTTAATGGTGTCACATGCAGTCCCATGGCCTTGATGTACAGTCACCGTTACACCATAGAACTAGGCAGGAGTATGAACAAGAACCACTGAATCAGCACAGCAAATGTTAAAGCTATTACTGAAGCAGGAAATGTTCAAAGAATTTACCTATATACTGTATAAGCTAAAAGAGGAAACATGCTCTAAGTCATGAAAAAAAATATATCCTTGCCTTGCCTATGAGTAGAGATGAGCGAACCTGGAGCATGCTCGAGTCCATCCGAGCCCGAACTTTCGGCATTTGATTAGTGGTGGCTGCTGAAGTTGGATAAAGCCCTAAGGCTATGTGGAAAACATGGATATAGTCGTTGGCTGTATCCATGTTTTCCAGACAACCTTAGAGCTTTATCCAACTTCAGCAGCCACCACTAATCAAATGCCGATCGATCGGGTTCAGATGGACTCGAGCATGCTCGAGGTTTGCTCATCTCTAGACGTGAATGAAAGAAACTGCGTTGAAGAGAGAATTTCAGGCATAGGAAGAAAATTTAAGTTAGCAAGATCCGGTAAATACTGAACAATAGATAGTATCTGAAGACAAAGTGTTAAAGAGAACCAATCATGGGCGAAAAATATTATTTTTTTTTTAGCCAATTAGATGTAAAATGTGATTTTATTAATATTTGTAAATATAATTAATTATTTTTATTGTTTCGTTTTTTCACTATACACACTGTCATTTTCCTGTCTCGAGCCGGCTCTTTTCAAAAGAGCCGGCGCGAGACAGGAAGCTCCCGACATGCAGAGCGGCGGTTTAGGGGCACATGATCCTTTAGCCGCTCCGCTGCCAATCACTGAAATCGCGCTATGCGCGCGATGCCAGTGCTTTGCATTGCTTATATTAGCGTGATCTCGCGAGATCACGCTAATATAAAAGGCGCTGTATTCAAGTTTCTCGGCATGTTACCTAAACAGTAATACAACAAATCGTGCAGCCAGCGGAGAGTGAGCAGCAACACAAACAGTACTTTTCAATACTATTTTTTTATTTTATTTTTTATTTTTTCCCCCTGTCTGGCGGTTCCCAGAAGGAGGAGGAGGAGTGGGTTCCCGGCGGGGAGGGGGGTGGAGAGAGAACGTGCTCCCGGCATAGCGGGAGTGCCGGAGGCCGACACCAGCGAGCACCAGCCGGCAGCACCTAGCCAGCCTCCCCCCCAGCCCCATCTCCAGCCCCATCTCCAGCCTCCCCCCCAGCCCCATCTCCAGCCCCATCTCCAGCCTCCCCCCAGCCCCATCTCCAGCCTCCTTTCCCCATCTCCAGCCTCCCCCCAGCCCCATCTCCAGCCTCCCCCCCAGCCCCATCTCCAGCCTCCTTTCCCCATCTCCAGCCTCCCCCCAGCCCCATCTCCAGCCTCCCCCCCAGCCCCATCTCCAGCCTCCTTTCCCCATCTCCAGCCTCCTTTCCCCATCTCCAGCCTCCCCCCAGCCCCATCTCCAGCCTCCTTCCCAGCCCCATCTCCAGCCTCCTTTCCCCATCTCCAGCCTCCTTTCCCCATCTCCAGCCTCCCCCCCAGCCCCATCTCCAGCCTCCTTTCCCCATCTCCAGCCTCCCCCCCAGCCCCATCTCCAGCCTCCTTCCCCCCATCTCCAGCCTCCCCCCCCAGCCCTATTTCCAGCCTCCTTCCCCCGATCTCCAGCCTCCTTCCCCCCCATCCCGGGTGTCAGGGGCCCCAAAATATCCGGCACCCACCCCTCACAAAACAGACATATAAATACATTTCATACTCACCAAATGAGGCTCTTCTTCTTTATTCTTCTATCTTCTGCTCTTCTATCTTCTGCTCTTCTTCTTTATTCTTCTATCTTCTGCTCTTCTATCTTCTGCTCTTCTATCTTCTGCTCTTCTATCTTCCTACTACTTTGCTATGCACTCCGCTGTGTTCCGGCCAGCCACTGCGACTGCGCATGCGCCGGAAGATCCAGAAGAGGCGGGACATCAGTGGAACGCACTGATGACCCGCATGGAGGGAAACAAAGATGGCGGACAAGATGGCGGCGCCCGACGGGACCCAACCGGAGCACCGGAATACGGTAACTTCTTAGATACAGAAGTAGTCTGTATCTATAGAAAAGCATTATGGCAGCCAGTTAGAATAATATTACCTAGTAAAAAAACTAGGTGATTGGTTCTCTTTAAGTAAGGAATTGTAGGAAGGCAGAGACTGGGTGAGTTAGTAAGAGATGGAGAAAATAAAGCTTTGTTTAACTGGCTGGATATGGCAGCTGCAGCCGTTGACATGTTATGACAGTTGTGAGGGGAACTGCATCTAGATTTAATAGATTTCAGTGAAGCACCTTCCAGACTGGTGTCCAAAGGCTGCATTTCTAGCTTGTCAGATGTGATGGTCTCCTGGCGCATCTATTCACTAAATGATCAGCATGGGAAGGCACGAGGCAAGGAAGTAGTATGACAGGGAGGTGAGGAAACAAGGGAGGGAAAAATAAGTGTAGGTGGAAAACGGAGAGGAGAGATGACTGAAAAATATCACTAAATAACAAATGCATGTGAAGTCACACTTTGCTAAATAGTGCATACTAGAAAATGTACCCGGCGCTGCCCGGGTATAAAGTGTCAGTGTGTTAATTAGATTTGTTCTAAGGTGCCCAGGAGGCCAAGCTAAAGGTATTGTTTCATCTGAGTTAATCAGTGTAATTAGTGTATACCTGTAGTGCATAGTTGGAGGGGTTCTGTATAGTATATAATGTATAGTTTTTAGGGGTCTCGCATATCTGTAATGCATAGTTGGGGGGGCTATATACCTATAGTGTATAGTTGGGGGGGTCCTGTATACCTTTAGTGTGTAGTTGGGGGGGCTGTATACCTGTAGTGTAAAGTTGAGGGAGGTCCTGTATACCTGCAGTGTACAGTTGGTGAAGGTCCTGTATACCTGTACTGTATAGTTTGGGGGTCCTGTATACCTGTAGTATATGGTTGGTGCTGTATACCTGTAATGTATAGTTGGCGGAGGTCTTGTATACCTGTAGTTTATAGTTTGAGGGTCCTGGATACCTGTAGTGTATAATTGGTGGAGGTCTTGTATACCTGTAGTATATAGTTTGAGGGTCCTGTATACCTGTAGTGCATAGTTTGAGGGTCCTGTATAACTGTAGTATAGAGTTGGTGGAGGTCCTGTATACCTGTAGTGTATAGTTTGGGGTCCTATATACCTGTAGTATATAGTTGGTGGAGTTCCTGTATACCTGTAGTGTATAGCTTTGGGGTCCTGTATACCTGTAGTATAGAGTTGGTGGGGGTGCTGTATACCTGTATTATATAGTTGGTGGAGGTCCTGTATACCTGTAGTGTATAGTTTTGGGTTCCTGTAAACCTGTAGTGTATAGTTTGAAGTCCTGTATACCTGTAGTATATAGTTGGTGGAGGTCCTGTATACCTGTAGTGTAAAGTTTGGGGGTCCTGTATACATGTAGTATAGAGTTGGTGAAGGTGTTGTATACCTGTAGTATAGAGTTGGTGGAGGTCCTGTATACCTGTAGTGTATAGTTTTATGGTCCTGTATACCTGTAGTGTATAGTTTGGGGTCCTGTATACCTGTAGTATATAGTTGGTGGAGGTCCTGTGCACCTGTAGTGTATAGTTTTGGGGTCCTGTATACCTGCAGGGTCGTATTTACCATTAGGCACCCATGTTCTGGTGCGCAGGGTAGCACCTTGCAGAGGGGCAGTACCCTCCCGTTCAGACTTGCCAGAAAATCTGGTGTCTTTTCGAGGGGGGTATGGCGGTATTGGTCAGGTCTGGTATAGCGGTGTTATCCAGTCACAGTATGGCGGTATTGGTCAGGTCTGGTAAGGCAGTGTTATTCAGTCACAGTGTGTCGGTATTGGTCAGGTCTGGTATGGTGGTGTTATCCAGTCACAGTATGGCGGTATTGGTCAGGTCTGGTATGGCAGTGTTATCCAGTCACAGTATGACAGTATTGGTCAGGTCTGGTATGGCAGTGTTATCCAGTCATAGTATGGCGGTATTGGTCAGGTGTGGTATGACAGTGCTATCCAGTCACAGTAAGGTGGTATTGGTCAGGCCTGGTGTGGCGGTGTTATCCAATTACAGTATGGCGGTATTGGTCAGGTCTGGTATAGAAGTTTTTTCCAGTCATAGTATGGTGGTATTGGTCAGGTGTGTTATGACAGTGTTACCCAGTCACAGTTTGGCGGTATTGGTCAGGTCTGGCTGGTATGACAGTGTTATCCAGTCATAGTATGGCGGTATTGGTCAGGTCTGGTGTGGCGGTGTTATCCAGTCACAGTATGGCGGTATTAAACATGTATGGTATGGCAGTGTTATCCAGTCACAGTATGGCGGTATTGGTCAGGTCTGGTATGACAGTGTTATCCAGTCACAGTATGGCGGTATTGGTCAGGTGTGGTATGGCAGTGTTATCCAGTCACAGTATGACAGTATTGGTCAGGTCTGGTATGGCAGTGTTATCCAGTCATAGTATGGCGGTATTGGTCAGGTCTGGTATGACAGTGTTATCCAGTCACAGTATGGCGGTATTGGTCAGGTGTGGTATGACAGTGCTATCCAGTCACAGTAAGGTGGTATTGGTCAGGCCTGGTGTGGCGGTGTTATCCAATTACAGTATGGCGGTATTGGTCAGGTCTGGTATAGAAGTTTTTTCCAGTCAGAGTATGGTGGTATTGGTCAGGTGTGTTATGACAGTGTTACCCAGTCACAGTTTGGCGGTATTGGTCAGGTCTGGCTGGTATGACAGTGTTATCCAGTCATAGTATGGCGGTATTGGTCAGGTCTGGTGTGGCGGTGTTATCCAGTCACAGTATGGCGGTATTAAACATGTATGGTATGGCAGTGTTATCCAGTCACAGTATGGCGGTATTGGTCAGGTCTGGTATGACAGTGTTATCCAGTCACAGTATGGCGGTATTGGTCAGGTGTGGTATGGCAGTGTTATCCAGTCACAGTATGACAGTATTGGTCAGGTCTGGTATGGCAGTGTTATCCAGTCATAGTATGGCGGTATTGGTCAGGTCTGGTATGACAGTGTTATCCAGTCACAGTATGGCGGTATTGGTCAGGTGTGGTATGACAGTGCTATCCAGTCACAGTAAGGTGGTATTGGTCAGGCCTGGTGTGGCGGTGTTATCCAATTACAGTATGGCGGTATTGGTCAGGTCTGGTATAGAAGTTTTTTCCAGTCATAGTATGGTGGTATTGGTCAGGTGTGTTATGACAGTGTTACCCAGTCACAGTTTGGCGGTATTGGTCAGGTCTGGCTGGTATGACAGTGTTATCCAGTCATAGTATGGCGGTATTGGTCAGGTCTGGTGTGGCGGTGTTATCCAGTCACAGTATGGCGGTATTAAACATGTATGGTATGGCAGTGTTATCCAGTCACAGTATGGCGGTATTGGTCAGGTCTGGTATGACAGTGTTATCCAGTCACAGTATGGCGGTATTGGTCAGGTGTGGTATGGCAGTGTTATCCAGTCACAGTATGACAGTATTGGTCAGGTCTGGTATGGCAGTGTTATCCAGTCATAGTATGGCGGTATTGGTCAGGTCTGGTATGACAGTGTTATCCAGTCACAGTATGGCGGTATTGGTCAGGTGTGGTATGACAGTGCTATCCAGTCACAGTAAGGTGGTATTGGTCAGGCCTGGTGTGGCGGTGTTATCCAATTACAGTATGGCGGTATTGGTCAGGTCTGGTATAGAAGTTTTTTCCAGTCATAGTATGGTGGTATTGGTCAGGTGTGTTATGACAGTGTTACCCAGTCACAGTTTGGCGGTATTGGTCAGGTCTGGCTGGTATGACAGTGTTATCCAGTCACAGTATGGCGGTATTGGTCAGGTCTGGTGTGGCGGTGTTATCCAGTCACAGTATGGCGGTATTAAACAGGTATGGTATGGCAGTGTTATCCAGTCACAGTATGGCGGTATTGGTCAGGTCTGGTATGACAGTGTTATCCAGTCACAGTATGGCGGTATTGGTCAGGTCTGGTATGACAGTGTTATCCAGTCACAGTATTGCGGTATTGGTCAGGCTTGGTGTGGCAGTGTTATCCAGTCACAGTATGGCGGTATTGGTCAGTTCTGGTATGACAGTGTTATCCAGTCACAGTATGGGGGTATTGGTCAGGCTTGGTGTGGCAGTGTTATCCAGTCACAGTATGGCGGTATTGGTCAGGCCTGGTGTGACAGTGTTATCCAGTCACAGTATGGCGGTATTGGTCAGGTCTGGTATGACAGTGTTATCCAGTCACAGTATGGCAGTATTGGTCAGGTCTGGAATGACAGTGTTATCCAGTCACAGTATGGCGGTATTGGTCAGGCTTGGTGTGGCGGTGTTAAATGTGATGTGTGGAGCTATTACCTACCTATCCTGATGGTAATTGGTGAGTGAGAATGGGGCGTCTTCAGGTTCAGTGCTTAGGGCAGCAGCAGCTGGTAATACTGTCCTGTATACATGTACTGTATAGATGGAGTAGGGGGTCCTGTATATATGTACTGTATAGATGGAGTAGGGGTCCTGTATACATGTACTGTATAGATGGAGTAGGGGGTCCTGTATAGATGGAGTAGGGGGTCCTGTATATACATGAACTGTATAGATGGAGTAGGGGGCCCTGTATACATGTACTGTATAGATGGAGTAGGGGGCCCTGTATACATGTACTGTATAGGTGGAGTAGGGGGTCCTGTATACATGTACTGTATAGATGGAGTAGGGGGTCCTGTATACATGTACTGTATAGATGGAGTAGGGGGTCCTGTATACATGTACTGTATAGATGGAGTAGGGGACCCTGTATACATGTACTGTATAGATGGAGTAGGGGGTCCTGTATACATGTACTGTATAGATGGAGTAGGGGGTCCTGTATACCTGTATAGATGGAGTAGGGGGTCCTGTATATACCTGTACTGTATAGATGGAGTAGGGGGTCTACCAGTTATTTCTGTGGATCTGTTGTGAGGCAGCTGCCCTAGCAACCATTCACATTCCAGCTCCCTGTGAAAATGAAAGCAGTAATCCTATTGGTTTACTGCTGGAGACATGCAGCTAATTATATCACCTGTGTTTGCAGTGTGGAGATTTTCCCATTCATCTCTATGGGGCGCCGCTCTTCCCCCTCCCCCTCCCCTCCTGTACATCTGGCGGGGACGGGACCTTCACAATAACCTTCCCGGGCACCCAATGTATCTGTGTGCCAAATTTGGGGTCAAACGGTTCAGGCGTTTGGAAGTCTATTTGGGACAGACAGACAGACAGACAGATAGACAGACAGACTTTCATTTTTATTATATAGACTAGAAAATGTACCCGGCGCTGCCCGGGTATAAAGTGTCAGTGTGTTAATTAGATTTGTTCTAAGGTGCCCAGGAGGCCAAGCTAAAGGTATTGTTTCATCTGAGTTAATCAGTGGAATTAGTGTATTCCTGTAGTGCATAGTTGGAGGGATTCTGTATACCCACAATGTATAGTTTTTAGGGGTCTCGCATATCTGTAGTGCATAGTTGGGGGGGCTGTATACCTATAGTGTATAAATGAGGGAGGTCCTGTATACCTGCAGTGTACAGTTGGTGAAGGTCCTGTATACCTATACTGTATAGTTCGGGGGTCCTGTATACCTGTAGTATATAGTTGGTGCTGTATACCTGTAATGTATAGTTGGTTGAGGTCTTGTATACCTGTAGTTTATAGTTTGAGGGTCCTGGATACCTGTAGTGTATAATTGGTGGAGGTCTTGTATACCTGTAGTATATAGTTCGGGGGTCCTGTATACCTGTAGTAAATAGTTTGAGGGTCCTGTATAACTATAGTATAGAGTTGGTGGAGGTCCTGTATACCTGTAGTGTATAGTTTGGGGTCCGATATACCTGTAGTATATAGCTGGTGGAGTTCCTGTATACCTATAGTATATTTGGGGTCCTGTATACTTGTAGTATAGAGTTGGTGAAGGTGCTGTATACCTGTATTATAGAGTTGGTGTAGGTCCTGTATACCTGTAGTGTATAGTTTTGGGGTCCTGTATACCTGTAGTGTATAGTTGGTGGAGGTCCTGTATACCTGAAGTATATAGTTGGTGGAGGTCCTGTATACCTGTAGTATATAGTTTTGGGGTCCTGTATACCTGTAGTGTAAAGTTTGGGGTCCTGTATACCTATAGTATATAGTTTTGTGGAGGTCCCGTGCACTTGTAGTATATAGTTTTGGGGTCCTGTATACCTGTAGTGTCCTGTATACCTGCAGGGTTGTATTTACCCGTATGGCAGTGTTATTCAGTCACAGAGTGTCGGTATTGGTCATGTCTGGTATGGGGGTGTTATCCAGTCACAGTATGGCGGTATTGGTCAGGTCTGGTGTGGCGGTGTTATCCAGTCACGGTATGGTGGTATTGGTCAGGTCTGGTATAGCAGTGTTATCCAGTCACAGTATGGCAGTATCGGTCAGGTCTGATATGATGGTGTTATCCAGTCACAGTATGGTGGTATTGGTCAGGACTGGTGTGGCGGTGTTACCCAGTCACAGTTTGCCGGTATTGGTCAGGTCTGGTATGGCAGTGTTATCCAGTCACAGTATGGCGGTATTGGTCAGGTCTGGTATGACAGTGTTATCCAGCACAGTATGGCGGTATTGGTCAGGTCTGGTATGGCAGTGTTATCCAGTCACAGTATGGCGGTATTGGTCAGGTCTGGTGTGGCAGTGTTATCCAGTCACAGTATGGCGGTATTGGTCAGGTCTGGTGTGGCAGTGTTATCCAGTCACAGTATGGCGGTATTGGTCAGGTCTGGTGTGGCGGTGTTATCCAGTCACAGTATGGCGGTATTGGTCAGGTCTGGCAGTGTTATCCAGTCACAGTATGGCGGTATTGGTCAGGTCTGGTATGACAGTGTTATCCAGCACAGTATGGCGGTATTGGTCAGGTCTGGTGTAGCAGTGTTACCCAGTCACAGTTTGGTATATCTGTTGTGCCCTGTATATACATGTACTGTATGGATGGAGTAGGGGGTCCTGTATATACATGTACTGTATAGATGGAGTAGGGGGTCCTGTATATACATTTACTGTATAGATGGAGTAGGGGGTCCTGTATATACATGTTCTGTATAGATGGAGTAGGGGGCCCTGTATATACATGTACTGTATAGATGGAGTAGGGGGCCCTGTATATACATGTCCTGTATAGATGGAGTAGGGGGTCCTGTATATACATGTACTGTATAGTTGGAGTAGGGGGTCCTGTATATACATGTACTGTATAGATGGAGTAGGAGGTCCTGTATATACATGTACTGTATAGATGGAGTAGGGGGTCCTGTATATACATGTACTGTATAGATGGAGTAGGGGGTCCTGTATATACATGTACTGTATAGATGGAGTAGGGGGTCCTGTATATACATGTACTGTATAGATGGAGTAGGGGGCCCTGTATATACATGTACTGTATAGATGGAGTAGGGGGTCCTGTATATACATGTACTGTATAGATGGAGTAGGGGGTCTACCAGTTATTACTGTGGATGTTGTGAGGCAGCTTCCCTAGCAACCATTGCTCCCTGTGAAAATGAAAGCAGTAATCCTATTGGTTGCTAAGGCTCCAACTGCCGTGTCTGCTGCAGCTAATTATATCACCTGTGTTTGCAGTGAGGAGATTTTCCCATTCATCTCTATGAGGCGCCTCTCTTTCCCCTCCCCCTCCCCTCCTGTACATCTGGCGGGGACGGGACCTTCGCAATAACCTTCCCGGGCACCCAATGTATCTGTGTGCCAAATTTGGGGTCAAACGGTTCAGGCGTTTGGAAGTCTATAGAGGACAGACAGACAGAAGGACAGACAGACAGACAGACTTTGATTTTTATGATATAGATAGTTCCATGATAAGGCTGGGTTCATATATGCCATATAAAAAGGATAGAAAAAAATTGTGTTTTTAATACAAGTTTGTTTATTTTTAGTATTGTCCCCCAAATCACATAGAATTCAAATTAGAGATGAGTGAACAAATCTGGCGTAGCGGATTCGCTGCAAATAACACTGTCAATTCGCTTCGTTCAGTGAAGCAAGTTCACAGAGATTTGGTCAACAAATTTGCTAAACATGGTTTCCGCATATGTTAGGTTACAGAACTGTCTTTGGTGGGAGCAAGAACTGTCTTTGGTGGGAGCAAGGATTATCCATAATCCCTTGGGCCCGTCAAATCAGCTGCAAATCCCACTTAAATCTCAGCAACCTCCCCTCACCCTCTATATAGGGTGATTGGCTTCCTGGAGGCGGACAGTCGGCTGTGTATAGTGGAGAGTAAGTTTCAGCAGGCAGTGAAAGCAGGGAGAGAAATACAGAGAGATAGGGACAGAGATGAGAGGGGGGTGGATTGTGGGTGGTTTTCAGTGGGAGCAGTGAAGCCATTGTCCAGTATACAAGTAACTGGGTGACTGTTCTGGGTGTACATTATAGAAAGTCACTGGGTGCTGGGTGTGCATTATAGGAAGTCACTGGGTGCTGGGTGTACATTATAGGAAGTCACTGGGTGCTGGGTGTGCATTATAGGAAGTCACTGGGTGCTGGGTGTGCATTATAGAAAGTCACTGGGTGCTGGGTGTGCATTATAGGAAGTCACTGGGTGCTGGGTGTGCATTGTAGGAAGTCACTGGGTGCTGGGTGTGCATTATAGGAAGTCACTGGGTGCTGGGTGTGCATTATAGAAAGTCACTGGGTGCTGGGTGTACATTATAGGAAGTCACTGAGTGCTGGGTGTGCATTATAGGGAGTCACTGGGTGCTGGGTGTGCATTATAGGAAGTCACTGGGTGCTGGGTGTATATTATAGGAAGTCACTGGGTGCTGGGTGTACATTATAGGAAGTCACTGGGTACTGGGTGTGCATTATAGGAAGTCACTGAGTGCTGGGTGTACATTATAGGTAGTCACTGGGTGCTGGGTGCACATTATAGGAAGTCACTGGGTGCTGGGTGTGCATTATAGGAAGTCACTGGGTGCTGGGTGTACATTATAGGAAGTCACTGGGTACTGGGTGTGCATTATAGGAAGTCACTGAGTGCTGGGTGTGCATTATAGGAAGTCACTGGGTGCTGGGTGTGCATTATAGGAAGTCACTGGGTGCTGGGTGTGCATTATAGGAAGTCACTGGGTGCTGGGTGTACATTATAGGAAGTCACTGGGTACTGGGTGTGCATTATAGGAAGTCACTGAGTGCTGGGTGTGCATTATAGGGAGTCACTGGGTGCTGGGTGTACATTATAGGAAGTCACTGAGTGCTGGGTGTGCATTATAGGAAGTCACTGGGTGCAGGGTGTGCATTATAGGAAGTCACTGGGTGCTGGGTGTGCATTATAGGAAGTCACTGGGTGCTGGGTGTACATTATAGGAAGTCACTGGGTGCTGGGTGCACATTATAGGAAGTCACTGAGTGCTGGGTGTGAATTATAGGAAGTCACTGAGTGCTGGGTGTGCATTATAGGAAGTCACTGGGTGCTGGGTGTGCATTATAGGAAGTCACTGGGTGCTGGGTGTACATTATAGGAAGTCACTGGGTGCTGGGTGTACATTATAGGAAGTCACTGGGTGCTGGGTGTGCATTATAGGAAGTCACTGGGTGCTGGGTGTGCATTATAGGAAGTCACTGAGTGCTGGGTGTACATTATAGGAAGTCACTGGGTGCTGGGTGTGCATTATAGGAAGTCACTGGGTGCTGGGTGTGCATTATAGGAAGTCACTGAGTGCTGGGTGTACATTATAGGAAGTCACTGGGTGCTGGGTGTACATTATAGGAAGTCACAGTAAACACAGTGTCCATCTTAATACCTTACTGGGTGCTCATTTACCAATGTCCACTGCTGTCCATGGCAGATATCGAATGATTGATAGACTGTTTGAAATTTTTTTATTGTATTTACATATTCCAATTCTTGACACTGTCACGGTAGAAGCTGTTGAAAAAAATGCCACTCTGTAATAGTCCCACTATTGTAGCTACCATAGTTTGTCTGTTTAATTGAAATTCGTTTGAATGCAATTCGCAAATATTCTCGAACTTCGCAAAACAAATTTCCGAGTGATTCGCTAATCTCAAATTAAAATGTTATAATATACCACAGAAAAAATCAACCAATGCCAATACAGAATTGTTAATTACTTCTATTTTTAAGAATTGTGGCCTTTCAGTATTTATCAGCTACCGTATGCCACATACTTCCCACAGGAAGTTGTGTAGTTCTTTCCAGTCCAGCACAGTTCTTCATGGCATGGCAAAGCATTTGTTTAAGGGTCTCCAAACTGCGGCCCTCCAGCTGTTGCAAAACTACATTTCCCATCATGCCTGGACAGCCAAATATAAAGCTTTAGTTTAGGCATGATGGGAGTTATAGTTTTGCAACAGCTGGAGGGCCGCAGTTTGGAGACCCATGGTTTAGATAATTGCAGATGATTGGACAACTAAAATAAAGGTATATACTGTATAGACTATATAGCCATGTACGCTGTTTGGAATGTGTCTATTAACCCCTTAAGGACAGAGCCTGAAATGGCCTTAAGGACAGAGACAAATTTTATGAATATGACCTGTGTCACTTTAGTCATTAATAAATTCGACATGCTTTTACATATCCGGCTGATTCTGAGATTGTTTTCTCGTGACATATTGTACTTCACATTTCTGGTAAATTGGAGTCGATGCTCATAATGAATCTTTATGAAAAAAAACAAAATAACGGGAAAAATTGTGAAAAAATGCATTTTTCCAACTTTGAAACTCTTCTGCTTTTACAGAAAATGGTTATGCCACATAAATTATATATTAAATAGCATTAGCAACATGTCTACTTTATGTTGGCGGCATTTATTAAACTATCTTTAATATTTTTTAGACAATAGAAAGCTTAAAACATTAGCAGCAACTTTCCAAATTTTCTGCAAAATTTCAGAATCAGATATTTTTAGGGACCTGTTCGGGTTTAAAGTGTATTTGAGGGGACTGTATGTTAGAAAGCCCCACAAAGCACCCCATTTCAGAAACTGCACCCCCCAAACTCTGCAAAAGCACATCCAGAAAGTTTTTTTTAACCCTTTAGGGAAGTCACAGAAATAAAAGCTAAGTGTGTAAGAAATTTGAAATTTGAAATTTTCTGTGCAGAGATTTTATTGTAATTCAATATTTTTCATAATTATAAACCCATTACCAAAGAAATGCACCCCAATACTGATTGCCCCGTTTCTGCAGTTTATAGAAATACCCCATATGTGGCCCTATTGCGCTGTTTGACGCAACCACAAGCCTCCGATACAAAGGAGCGCCTAGTGAATTTCAATGGCTCCGTTATATTTGGTCATTTTTGACTGTACCATTTCAGGTTGGCAGAGGCTCTGGGGTGCCAAAAAACTGGAAACCCCCCACAAGGGACATCATTCTGGAAACTACACCCCTGAAGGAATGTAACAAGGGGTGCGGTGAGCATCTGGACCCCACAGGTGTTTTACAGATTTTCAGAATAATGTGGCGAGATAAAAGAACATTTTTTTTTTTACACTGAAACGTTGTTCTAGCCTTCAATTTTTCATTTTCACAAAGGGATACAAGGAAAAAAAACACAAAAAACGTGTAGCGCAGTTCCTCCCGAGTACAGAAATACCCCACATGTGGACATAAAGTGCCAAGCGGGCGCAGGATGAGCGTCCAAAGGGAAGGAGCGCCAATTGGCTTTTGGAAGCTGGATTTCACTGGAATGGATTTCAAGGGTCATGTCGCATTTACAGAGCCCTCATGCTGCCAAAACACTGGAAACCCCGCACAAGGGACCCCATTCTGGAAACTACACCCCTCAAGGAATCTAACAAGGGGTTCAGTAAGCATATGGACCCCACTGGTGATGGGCACAAATGTGGAACAATGTGACGTGAAAGTAAAAAAAATCATTTTTTCACTTTCACGGCACAAATGTGCCTGTTATAAAGGGGTCCATATCCTCACTGCACCACTTGTTAGGTTCCTTGAGGGGTGTAGTTTCCAGAATGGGGTCACTTGTGGGGGGGTTCCAGTGTTTTGGCAGCACGAGGGCTCTGTAAATGCGACATGGCCCATGAAATTCATTCCAGTGAAATCCAGCTTCCAAAATCCAAATGGCGCTCCTTCCCTTCGGAGGCTTGCCCTGCACCCACATGGTGCTTTATGTCCATATGTGGGGTATTTACGGACTCGGGGGAAATTGCTCTACACATTTTGTGTGTTTTTTTTCTCTTTTAACCCCTTGTGAAAATGAAAAATTAAAGGCTAAACCAACATATATATATATAATATATAGTGTAAAAAAATTTAATATTTCATTTTCACGCCACATTGTTCCACATTTGTGCCCGTCACCAGTGGGGTCCATTAGCTCACTACACCCCTTGTTACATTCCCTGAGGGGTGTAGTTTTCATAATGGGGTCACTTGTGTGTGTGTGTGTGTGGGGGGGGGGGGGTTCACTGCTTTGGCAACACAGGGAGTTTTTAAATGCAACATGGCCCTTGAAATCCATTCTACCCAAATCCAGCCCCAAAAAGCAAAATGGCGCTCCTTCCCATTGGAGGCTTGTCTTGCGGCCGCACAGCGCCTTAAGTCCACATGTGGGGTATTTCCGTATTCGGGGGAAATTTCTCTACATGTTTTGTTCTGTTTCTTCTCTTTTAACCCCTTGTGCAAATGAGAAATGTCAAGACTAGATCAATGATGTTGTGTAAAAATAAAATTTTTTACACTTAAACATTGGCCTAGCCGTGAATTTCTCATTTTCACAAGGGTTTAAAAGAAAAAAAAAACACAAAACGTGTAGAGCAGTTTGTCCCGAGTACGGAAATACCCCACATGTGGACATAAAACGTCATGCGGCCGCAAGACGGAGCGCCATTTGGCTTTTGGATGCTGGATTTGGCTGAAATGGATTTCAAGGGCCATGTTGCATTTGCAGAGACCCTATGCTACCAGGACAGTGGTAAACTCCCACAACTGACCCCATTCTGGAAACTACACCCCTCAAGGAATCTAACAAGGGGTGTAGTGAGCATATGGACCCCACTGGTGACGGGTACAAATAGGGAACAATGTGACGTGAAAGTGAAAAATTTCCTTTTTTCATTTTCACAGCACAAATGTGCCCGTCATCAAGCAGTCCATATCCTCACTGCACCCCTTGTTACATTCCTTGAGGGGTGTAGTTTCCAGAATGGGGTCACTTTTGGGGGGCCTCCACTGTCTGGCAACACAGGGCCTTTGTAAATGCGACATGGCACTCACCATCCATTCTAGCCAAATGGCTCTTCCTCCCTGCGGAGGCTTACCCTGCACCCGCCTGGCGCTTTATGTCAACATGTGGGGTATTTTCATACTTGGAGGAAGTTGCGCTACACATTTAGTGTTTTTTCTTATCTTTTAACCCCTTATGAAAAAGAATAAATAAAGACTAGATCAATGATTTAGTGTAAAAATTTAATTTTTTTTACACTAAATGTTGGTCTAGCCTAAATTTTTTTCATTTCCACAAGGGGTTAAAAGAGAAAATAAATGCAAAACGTGTAGGGTAATTTCCCCTGAGTACGAAAATACCCCACATGTGAATATAATGTGCCATATGGGCACAGGGCAAGCCACCAGAGGGACAGAGCGCCATTTAGAGGCTGGAATGGAGGATGGAGGCCATGTCACACTTACAAAGCTCCTGTGCTGCTAGGACAGTAGAAACCCCCCACAAGTGACCCCATTTTGGAAACTACACCCCATAAGGAATCTAACAAGTGGTGCAGTGAGCATATGAACCCCACTGGTGACGGGCACATATGTAGAACATGTGCTGTGAAGATGAAAAATACAATTTTTTTCATTTTCACGTCCCAAATGTGGCCGTCACCAGGGGGCCATATCCTTGCTGCCCCCCTTGTTAGATTCCTTACGGGGTGTAGTTTCCACAATGGGGTCACGGGGTTTGTACTGTCCTGGCCGCACAGGGGCTTTCTAATTGCATCATGGCACGCCTCTAATGGGAATGGGGGCCATGCCTATTTAGTTGGGGAAAAGGGACAATTTTAATTAATTTGGGGGTATTGGGCCAATTATTAGTTTATAAGGTTGAAAATGACAGAAGTCCATCAAATTCAACCTGTGTTGATCCAGAGGAAGGCAAAAAACCCTCGTGAGGCAGACAACTGTAGCCTCATCACAGGGGAAAAATTCCTTCCCGACTCCATAATGGCAATCAGAATAATCCCTGGATCAACGTGACCCCTGAAATAGGAATAAGGGACAGAATTTAGATAATTTAGAACTCCAATGACGTGTGGTATGCCTTGAAGCAATCCTTTATGCAGAGGCCGGGGTGATCAGGACAGGTGTCACACTGGTAAATGGTGTCCTTCCTGATCCCCCTTTTACGGCACACTCTGCATTTCTTTTGGGATCTCCCCTTTTTTCCAGTGTGGGGGACTTCACCTGGAAAATGTTGTCCCTGTACGATACGGGGTCCTTCATATCCAGAAGCGCTGGGGCCCGCTCCGTGGCTGCCGAATATCAGGGCTTTGATTACTGCTTCCTGGAATTCAAGGAATTTCCCTGGGTGGCCGGCATATCGGTACAGCACAAAAGCGTTGTACATCGCTGTCTGTACCAGATATACGGCCACCTTTTTGTACCGCCGTCTGGTTTTTCTCGTGGCGTTATATGGTTTCAGGACTTGATCTGAGAGATCAACTCCTCCCATATACTGATTGTACTCTAGAACACAATCAGGTTTGTTCACCACGTTTGTGGTACCACGTACAGTGACAGGGGTGGTGCTATTCCTGTGAATTGTGGTCAGAATAAGGACATCGCGCTTGTCCTTATATTTGACCAACAACATATTTTCACAGGCATAGGCCTTGCTCTCCCCCCTTTGCATTACTTGTCTAACAGGGTGACTTGGTAGGCCTCTTTGATTTTTTCGGATCGTGCCGCAAGCTACAGTAGCTCGGGCAGCGAGGGACTGAAACAGGGGGATGCTGGTATAAAAGTTATCAACATACAGGTGATGACCTTTATCCAGCAGTGGGAAGATCAGTTCCCAAACGATCTTCCCACTAACTCTGAGGATGGGGGGGCATTCTGGGGGCTGGATTTGGGTGTCCCTACCCTCATATACTCTAAATCTGTAAGTGAACCCTGAGGTACTCTTACAGAGTTTGTATAGTTTCACGCCATACCGCGATCTTTTATTGGGAAGGTACTGGCGGAAATGGAGTCTTCCTTTGAAGCTCAGGAGGGACTCATCTACTGAGATGTATTTCTCTGGGATATACATCTCAGTAAATTTGGCTGAGAAGTGCTTTATGACTGGCCAAACTTTGTACAGTCGGTCATACGAGGGATCATCTCGTGGGGGGCACCTTGCATTGTCATTGTAATGCAAGAATTTTAGGAGGGCTTCAAATCGAAACCGTCCCATGGCCATACTGTAAAGTGGGGTATTATACATAATATCCCCACTCCAGTATTGCTGAATTGTGTTTTTTTTTTACTAGGCCCATGTGCAGCAGGAGCCCCCAAAATTTTGTCATTTCGGCTGCATCAGTAGGGGTCCACGCCATGGGCCTAGCAAAAGAAGAGGAGGGGTTCTGGGCCAGGAATTGGTGCGCGTACAAGTTTGTTTGCGCCACCATCAAATTTACAAAGTCATCAGAGAAATAGAGCTTGAAAAAGTCTATTTCTCTGTGACCTGTGGGGTTAATTTGGATTCCCGCCGTTGCCATAAAGCCAGGAATCCAGGGCTGATGATTTTTGGGGTCTGGGGTCCAGATGGGGTCACCTATCTGGGGGGCGGGGAGCAGGATGGGGTCACCTGTCTGGGGGGCAGGGGGCGGGATGGGATGACGTGTCTGGGGGGCAGGGGGCGGGTTGGGATGACGTGTCTGGGGAGCAGGGGACGGGATGGGGTCACCTGTCTGCTGGGCAGGGGGCGGGATGGGATGACGTGTCTGGCGGGCAACCCGAGGCGTCCTCCTTGGACGCCTAGGTGGAAAGTCATCATCACTGGATGATGATGATGATAATGATAATGATGATGAGGATGAATGGAGGAAAGAAAGATCCCCCCATTCATCCTCACTGGCCGTTTCGGTGTCAGAGGCAATAAGCGCGTATGCCTCCTCCACCGAAAACACTCTCTGGGACATTATTCGGGGATTGGTGTATGGGGGGTATGTAAATGTGATGTAGTGTAGTGGTGTAGTGTAAAACTTTATTTCAAGTAGTGTAATGTGTAATGTGGGGTAGTGTAGTGTAATGTAGTGTTTTATACGTGTTTTTCACAGTAAGGGGGGGGGGGGGGGAAACCTACGCCAAAAAAGGAGTTGCTGATAAATGCCGCACTTATGTGCGGTACTTATCAGCAGACAGTGGCTGTAGGATATAGGAAAAAAAGGGAGGGGGGGAGGGGAAAAAAAAACCCTACGCCAAAAAAAAAGGAATTGCTGATCAGCGGCGCACTTGCGTGCGATGCTGATCAGCACTCAGCGGCGGAAGGGCGCAAAAAAAAAAAAAAAAAAAAGCTACTTCTTTACCCCAAAGCCACTGATTAGTGTATGATATACACTAGTCAGCCGCTAGGGGGCAGTACAAGTACCTGGACGAAGATCTCCAAAGAAAAACGACGAAAACCGAGTGGAGCCGAGTGGAGCCGAGCGGAGCCGAGGGAAGACGACGGAGAACGATGTGGGACGCCGCGGGACCACAGATCTTCTCTCCAGCGCCGGGATCCGGTGAGTATGGTGCTCACACACCAGACACACTTTCTCTGCACCTCTTAGCTAACTAGCTGAGGGGTGCAGAGAAAAGTAATAATATTTATTTTTACTGTGATCACCGCCATTGGCCGGCCGGGACTGGCCGGCCAATAGTGGCGATCTGGGGGGTGGCACCATGGCCCCCTTCACTATACACAGTAATGGTGATTGGTGCTGTCTCGGACAGCACCAATCACCATTGATTTCCAGGGCCCCGGGTCACCGATGACCCGGGAACTGGAAAATAACTGTAGTTGGCTGATTTGAATAGATCAGCCAACTACAGCGATCATCAGCACGGGGGGTGTAATCCACCCCCCGTGCCGACAAGCTACGATGGTCTGCTGTGTATTACAGCAGCCATCGTTACCGGATCGCCGTGTGTTTACACACAGCGATCTGGTAAACATCGGGCGTAAGTGTACGCCCGTTTGCGTTAAGTACCACGCTGCGGGGGCGTACACTTACGCCCGATGTCGTTAAGGGGTTAAGTAACAATTTCCCTATTAGACAGTGAAAGATTTATCAAATATGGTTTCCCCTAGCAACCAATTTAGATTCTACCTTTCATTTTCCAAAGAATCTGTGAGGAATAAAAAGTGGGCAATAATATAATTTGGCCACATTATATCACCAGGGAGTAGGAGAGTAAAACATCACCATGTGCCATATTGCAATATTAAGCTATGTTCACATGCTGAAAAATAATGCCCACCTTTTAAATTTAAAATAACACCCATTGTTTTCAGTCTTTAATGATTTCTATTGAAGTCTACGGAAAAAAACGGCCGTTGGTTTACACAATGTATAACATAACAAATGAATGTTTGAGTCATTAATTAGCGCCCGTTATTGCGCAAACATCGGTCGTTATTTTACACGGTTCACACACTGATTTTTTTTCACTATCCTTTCACTGTAATTTCCACTTTGTTTAAAGGGACT
This sequence comes from Dendropsophus ebraccatus, assembly GCF_027789765.1. Taxonomy (NCBI): domain Eukaryota; kingdom Metazoa; phylum Chordata; class Amphibia; order Anura; family Hylidae; genus Dendropsophus; species Dendropsophus ebraccatus. The sequence goes on from NC_091458.1 coordinate 131,683,313, forward strand.
TAAAGAGCTACACCCAAAAGGGTGTGAAAAAAGGCAGCCATGGCGAACATAAACTTGACTCCTGAAGTCAAGGTAAGTTATGCTATTGCGTTAAACAAATCTAAGTTTAAAATTACTCAATTACTGGCTTTATCTCATTCCCTAGTGCACCAGGATATTCCAACAGATTGTTGTGTCAGATTTGCTCACCCTACATAACCTTGGTTACAATTGTACATATAATCTAACTAAAGGCTACAATTTAAGGCTATGTTCACATTTCTTAAGTTCCACGGAAATCACGGCTGTTGGTACAACGGCCGTGACTTCTGCAGTATTTACGTAGTGCACGGACTGGAGAGAAAGGAACGGCTGCACATGCCATCAATGGCTGATATTGATGTCGCTAGGCCTATATTAAAAATCAACACCAGAGTGTCTGTATATGATTTGATCAAGCCATAATAGCCCCATGTACCAACGTGCAGGTCCTCTAGTTCACACGGGTCCCTACGCTAACTCCACACCGTGTCGGTCAGTGACCACCGCACCCGCAAAGCGCGCACGTGCAGGGAAGGGGGGCCATGGAATGGCCCTGCAACCCCCATGTCACAGGACCAGACCCAAAAAGCCCCACCAGAACCTGGCCAGCACCACTGGCGGGGAAGGCTGCCCCCAAACGACACAAGTATGGATATGGTATTACACTTACCACTGCTGCTCTCACAGAATGGGAAGACATAAGGTACTGACGTGAGCACAGGCATATCTGCTAATTTTGGTCATGTGGGTCTGTGCTGCAGGCACTACATGGTATACACTCCGGCCGGGATCCCTAGCGGTGTCGCGAGAAACTGACATGTCAGTTTTCTGCAGCCGCTATTCACTGAATAGTGGCTGCAGAAAACCCTGTCAGTTCACACAATGAACTATTGTGTGCAGTGGGGAGTTTTGTTGGAGACGCGCATGGATGCGCCCGCATTTTTTCCATATTTTCCCAATTTTGAAAACTACTATTCATGATGGGATAGCTTTAAAATTATATCCATGCCTTATATTTCAGTCCACTATGTCCACAAAGTGATGCTGAGGAATGGATTAACGTTGGGGTACGCCATGTGAGAACACAGCCACAGGAACAGTGAGGAGTAATTACACCATGCTGCCTTAGCATAATTTCTTTGTGGTACTGGACTATTTCTGTGAAGACACTGCAGTGCCACAACAGGACTGCAATGATATTCCAACAAGTATGTTCAAACGTTTAGGTTTTTAAATGCAATTAAAGGGCAACTCTGGGGGGAAAAAATCTTTCAAATGAACGGGTGTCAGAAAAGTATATAGATTTGTAATTTACTTCTATTTAAAAATCTTAAGTCTTCCAGCAGTTATTAGCTGCTGTATATCCTGCAGGAAGCGGTGTATTATTTCCAGTCCGACACAGTGCTCTCTGCTGCCACCTCTGTGGAACTGTCCAAAACAAGAAAGGTTTTCTATGGGGATTTGCTACTGCTTTGGACAATTCCTGTCACAGACAGAGGTAGAAAGCGAAATAGGGGTGCACAACGGGTGTGGGTTATTGGTGCTTTTCATGGACGGGTTTGTGTCCCCAATAAATAGTAATAGAAAGACCCCGTAGCACTCTTTTCATGCAGCAGTGATCAAAAGTTTATTTACAGCGTGATAGGAACAAAGCCAGGTATATATGCAATAAACGATGCACGTAAATAGTTATATTGGTAGAGGCGACAGAGGTGGCAGCAGAGAGCACTGTGTCAGACAGGAACAAATACAGCACTTCCTGCAGGACATACAACAGCTGATAATTACTGTAAGACTTGAGATTTGCAAATATAAGTGAATAACAAATCTATATATATTTCTAAAACCAGTTGTTCTGCCTTCATAGGAAAATCCAGTAGTTTGAAGGTATATATCAGTTCAATGACTGGCTGCAGGGGCGTAGCTAGGGGTTCAGTCTAGGGGGGGCGAGCAAGTCTGAGTGGGCCCCCAACCGACTAAGTTACCCATAGGGAACCTCAGCAGAAGCCACTGCTTTCCAAATAATAAAGGAAGTATTTAACTACATTACTCATAGAGAACAGGGACTGAGAGCAGTGTAAAAGGCTTTCTACTTTTCACATATACGGCCATGTAAAATTTAAAGGGGTTATGCAAGATAAAAGAACCATAGCTGCTTTGTTGGGTGACCTCCATCATACTGAGTATTAGATGCTGGGAAAGCAGGGTGACCTCTATCATACTGAGTATTAGATGCTGGGAAAGCTGTGTGACCCCATTATACTGAGTACAAGATGCTGGAAATGACCAACATCATAAGGGGTGTAGTAGTGAGGTATAGTGGATAAGGGGTGTAGTAGTGAGGTATAGTGGATAAGGGGTGTAGTAGTATAGGTAGATATGGGGGGTTTAGTAGTGGAGGGGACAGGGCACACACCTTCCAGTCAGCTCTAATGTGTGTCGGCTCTCTGCATAAGTGAAAGTGAAAGTAAGCGATTGTGCTGTGCAGCCGTCCCCTAGTGAGGCAAAGAGTCTGCTGCCTGAGGCAGAAAGCTCATTCTATCTCATGGCAGAAGCGGCAGTTACCAAGTGGACACATGGCAGACCCTCTTCTTACCACCCGCCCGCCATTTTTTCCACTAATACAGCAGGTATACACACCCCAAGCTGCATCCCCTCAGTAGCCTGTAACTCCAAATTAGGTCCCCGTCATTTGGCCAGACCAGCACATCACACCCCACACCTCCTCTCCCCCCAGAAAAAGAAAGGACGCCATAATTACCTGCAACGCAGTACTGTCACAGTCAGCCTCAGGAGTCAGCTCACTCCCTGAGTCTCTGCTCTGTGTGTGTGACTCAAGTGCAGGGGGAAGGGAGCGGCCTCTTGTGGCTGGAGGCGGAATTGCTCTGCCTCCGGCCACAGGAGTGATTACATGGCCAGGCTCAGCATCCAGCAGCTGAGTGCCGTCCCAAGAGAACTTGCCGGATGCCGGGGGACCCAATTCAGCGAAAAATCTCTGGAGATCACAGTGGGCCCCTGCCAGAGTGGGCCCGGGGGCGGCCGCCCACCCTGCCCCCTATCAAATATCGCTACTGATTGGCTGTAGTATTATCCTAACTGCTTGTATTGTATGGTAACAGCACCATTCACTGGTCATTTTGTATATTCTCTCCAGCTTTGCCCCTGTGTATTCTGGTTAATTGCTGGGTCTTCCTCTTCCTGTTCTAGCATGGGCACCAGCCATTTTAGGCTGCTACTTCAGTGGAGGAGCCACACACTGTTATGTGCCTCATGTTCAGTTTCTCAAGCCTGTTCTAAGCATAGCCAATAACTATTTATGCACTTCTGTGTTATGTTCATTGCATGTTTGCTGTACCAGATAGCTCTTTATCAGCCTGTATTGTCTGCCTCATGTTATGCTGTTATGCAGATTACCTGTTCTATATACACTGTACAGAGCTTATTCTCTATAAAATGTAAAGATCTTTCTATATAAACTGTACACAGCTTATTCATTGTTTATTCTTACAGTTTCACTTTTCCTGTCTAATCTGCTTGCAATAAAGAGAAGATTACAACTCCACAGCCTTTTTATTCAAGAAGACAGGGGGTTTAGCTACATGTCAGACTACACAATATAACATTTTTTCACTGAATTCCCCTTTATTTAAGACAAAGCCAGGGATAGATTTCAAATGTGGAGAAATCCTCTTCCTGGCTTTGGCCTATAGCCGTATCCATGTTTTTCAGTACTCCCTAGGGCTGCATCCAACTTTTTAAGCCACTTCTTGTGCTCATCTCTAGCCTGCACATGAGTGCTTTTTCTTCTATACTTTTATATTCCCCATGTACACATGTTGACAAATTCAAAGGTACAAAAATGTATATTCTAGGCAAGCATAAAAATAGCATACTTCAATTAATAAAAAGATTTATTAATAAAAACTAGAGATGAGCGAATACTATTTGATCGAACAGCTATTCGATCGAATAATACGCTATTCGAGGTATTCGACTGCGGTCAAATATTCATGCTAAAACGCAGTAAAAATTCGAGTGGCCCTCCCACATTCCCTGGTGCTTTTTTCAGCCAATAAACATGCAGGGGGTAGGGGCAGACACTAGGATTAGGCAGGACCTCTAACTGTGATTGGCTGGCTAAACCATGTGACCTCCTGAATAAAAGAATAGTGATTTTAGATTCGTGTCACTTGCTGGCTGGAACTAGAGGGACAGTCTGTAAAGCAGGGAGAGAAAGGTTTTAGGTGAAGTTAGGTAGGAAGGGACCCTCAAAAGCTCTTGATAGCGCTGAAACTATATAAAAACAGACATTTACAAGCTGTTGTGGGACAGGTAGTGTGTAAACACTGTATAGGCTGTTGTAAGACAGGCAGTGTGTATACACAGTGTGTATACCCACTGAAAGTGTATACGGCTGTATACTGTAATTGTGGGATAATAACTTTTGTTTTGCTACCACAAATTTGCGCAGTGAAAGGTGCTGACCAGCCCTTTATTTCTAATGTTGTAAAAACAATTCTATATCCAATATACGGCTGTATATGAAATAAGTTGTCTGAGTATTTTTTCCATTATACAAAGCGGTTATATTGTGTTTGGAGTCTATAGTTGGAGTCTGTGATAGTGGCGTAATACTGAAAGTGGATATATATACGCAATATATTCATGTGTGCAATTCACATCACTTGCTGGGCAATATATAACTCTGCAAACAATTGAATTTCACAAGTGTTTCTGAATAAACAAGAAACAAACATTCGCTAAAATTACACACCACCTAATACGTAGGCAGGTACCACTAGACCAAAAGGTACACTTGTACTTTACGTTCATGTACCCAGGCATGCTTCCCCTGCTGTCCCATAGGCATTTCAGAGGTGTTGGCATGATTTCCTGAGGTTTCATTGGGCACTTGGTGACCTCCTAGTAGCTGACCAAAAGGTACACTTGTACTTTACGTTCATGTACCCAGGCATGCGTCCCCTGCTGTCCTATATGCATTCCAGAAGTGTTGGCATCATTTCCTGAGGTTTCATTGGGCACTTGGTGACCTCCTAGTAGCTGACCAAAAGGTACACTTGTACTTTACGTTCATGTACCCAGGCATGCGTCCCCTGCTGTCCTATATGCATTCCAGAAGTGTTGGCATCATTTCCTGAGGTTTCATTGGGCACTTGGTGACCTCCTAGTGGTCGAATCTTGATTTCCAACTCCTAAGGATTTTTCTCCCATAAACTAAAATGGGATTTGAAATTCGATCGAATAGTCGAATATCGGGAGCTATTCGAATCGAATTGAATATTTCACTATTCGCTCTTCTCTAATAAAAACCAAATACTCAACGGCTCTAGCCTGGCAAGACATGAACTTTACAAAATCTGTGAAGGTGCACTGTGGTATCTGGCAGCATGATGTTGGTGGCAGAACATACACCCAACTAGATTGAAATCTAGGGAATTTAAGGGATTGAAAGAAAAGTCATCCATTATCAAGGCTTTTCTATACGATTTCCTTCTTCTTGGCAGATGAAGGGGGGGGGGTTGCATTTTTGTATGAGAAAAAAGTTTTTCTATATATTTTCCACAGATACTGGAATTAAAGAATGTTGGTTTTGGGAGATGTCCCAATGTCAGCCCAGGGTACCCATAACTCTGTTGCCATTTTACATGTAGTTCCCCAGTAAGGCTGCATTCACATGTTCTGTGCAGAACACCTGTAATGTACTCTCCTCCACCCGGGCATCATTTGTAATTAGTACAATAGAAACAAAGATGATGCGGCACACGTCCAATACTTGCTGGTGATTATTTATTTATCACATGCTCGTGGATACAAACAAGTCATCAGGCTACGATCGCTCGCGTTCTCACAGCGCTTCCTCTCGGCCCATACGTCACCCATTGCACCCGCCCCTCTATATACGTGAGTGCAATTAAAGAGACAGTATAGTTATATACAAAAGACATATACAGTCTATAAGAAACACACAAAAAGTGGATATATAAAAACATTGATTATGCAAACACTAGGATATAATAACAAACACAATTCCACTAAATATTATGCATTGAATTGCAATTATAATACATATAGTCCACTTATATTATTGCTTGTAAATCTGTGCGGTTGTAAATCTGTCTGGGACATCCTTTTCCCGTTCTGATCGAACGTAGATGTTCCGAGAAACGTTTAAATAAAGGTCTGATCGTTTTACCTATATAAAAAAATTTACAGTTACAAGTAATAGTGTAAACAACATAGGGTGTTCTGCATGTTATAAAATCATTCACATAAATATTTTGACCTTCCAGATTGATCCATTGTGTATTATTCAGGTAACTGCAATAATTGCAGCTCCCACATTTGTAATTACCTTTAGGAAGGTCACGATTGAGCCAAGTCCTGGAATTACTTTCCACTGTCACACGACCACGAACCAATTCATCCTTAAATTTTTACATCTTTTAAAAGCCACTATGGGGCGCTCTTCTGTTGTACCTCCTAAAAATTCATCCTCTCGTAACATATGCCAATTTCTGTTAATCGCTGTTTTTATGATCTTATTCATGGGACTATGTCTAAAACTAAACACAAACCGACTTTCTTGATCTCTCTTGTTTTTTCTAGAATAAATGAGTTTTCTGCGTGTCAGACCTCTCGCCCGTTCCAAGGCCCTATTCACATTATCCTGCGGATAACCACGGCTCCTCAGACGTGTACATAATTTGTTAGAAAGTTAGAAAGTTAGAAAGTAATTCCAGGACTTGGCTCAATCGTGACCTTCCTAAAGGTAATTACAGATGTGGGAGCTGCAATTATTGCAGTTACCTGAATAATACACAATGGATCAATCTGGGAGGTCAAAATATTTATGTGAATGCAGAACACCCTATGTTGTTTACACTATTACTTGTAACTGTAAATTTTTTTTATATAGGTAAAACGATCAGACCTTTATTTAAACGTTTCTCGGAACATCTACGTTCGATCAGAACGGGAAAAGGATGTCCCAGACTGATCCAACACATCCGAGAAAAACATCAGGGTGATGTATCACATATGAAATTCATGGGCTTGTTGCGGGTAAATAATCTCAAGACAGGTGGAGATAAACATGGTTTATTGTTGAAAAAAGAAATGGAACTGATTCTCCGTACAGAAGCATTGGGCCCGATGGGTCTTAATGACCGCACAGATTTACAAGCAGTGCTTGCTCACTGTGCTTGCTGACAAGTGGTTGAAAATAAGTGGAGTTTAAAAAAGGAGTTAAAAGAAGGAGTTTCAAGTTCTGGTAAGTGCTAAATCTCCTTCTTTTTCACTGTTTTTGTTGCACTGGGGATGATGGCTGGAGAGATGGAAGGATTAATTCAGTGCGCAGTCTGCCGCATGTACGCACAACTGGAGCAGGTGTTCCAGGGTGAGTACCGCTGTGACAGATGTGAGCATGTTGCCCATCTAGAAGCTCGAGTTAGAGATCTGGAGAAGCATATTGCAACACTGAGGGAACTTGGCCACCTTGAGAGGGAACTTCGGCTCACTGAGCAGGAAGTAAGTGGGTTAGAGATGGAGGGTGGTGATATAGATCAGGAAGCCCAAGTAAGTAGCTGGGTTAATGTAGTTAGAGGGACCAGTAAGGGATCCAAGAAAAGGAAGGCCACTTCTACTATATGCCCAAGCAAAATTGCCAAGTTAGGTGATGATGCAAGGGCATCTGTGTCAGAAATGGCAGCTCTAGTGGAACCTGTTCTCCCTAACAGCTGGGGGAACAGTCCAACTAGTAGTGGGCGGGATGGTATTGTAGGTGGGCCTAGACAGTTAGTGGTTGTAGGGGATTCTATAATCAGGAAGACAGATAGAATAATTTGTCGCCAAGACCGCCTCAACCGAATGGTTTGCTGTCTCCCTGGTGCCAGGGTTCGGCATGTGGTGGAAAGGGTGGATAAATTACTTGGGGGGGCTGGGGATGACCCAGCTGTCGTGGTCCATGTGGGAACCAATGACAGGATACAAGGTAGGTGGAGGTCTATTAAAAATAATTTTAGACAACTAGGTGCTAAGTTGAAGGGAAGGACCTCCAAGGTGGTATTCTCTGGAATACTGCCTGTGCCATGCGCATTGCAGGAAAGACAGCGGGAGCTTAGGGAGTTAAATGCATGGCTCAAGTCGTGGTGTAGAGAAGAAGGGTTTGGGTTTTTAGAGCACTGGGCTGAATTTTCATTGGGGTACAAACTGTTTTCCGCAGATAATTTGCACCTTAATGGAAGGGGGTCCGCTGTGCTGGGGGAGAGAATCCTAGAAGGGGTGGAGAGGTTTTTAAACTAGGGATGTGGAGGGAGGACAATGTAGTATGTAATGTAGTGACAGATAGGTTAGAGAGGGGACAGAACAATGAGGAGGGAGGAGAAGGGTCCTGTGGGGGGAGGATAAGAGCAGTGGATAGGGAGATCCATATGTTGCGGATGAACAGTGAGGATGATTGTAGCCACAGCACAGTAATAAATCCTATTTCTTATAATGAAGCGGTTAAACTCGATGGTAATATAAAGTGTATGGTTACTAATTCCAGAAGTCTAGCCAGCAAGATGGGGGAGCTAGAGGCCTTGGTTCTGGTGGAGTCCATTGATGTGGTTGGTGTGACTGAGACATTGCTGGACTCCTCACATGACTGGGCTGTCAATATTCAGGGATTTGCGTTGTTCAGAAGGGACCGGGTGGGTAGAAGGAGAGGAGGAGTATGTCTGTATGTCAGAAATGATATTAAAGTGAGTGTAAAAGATGCAATAGTGGGCGATGACTGTGATGATGTGGAAGCATTGTGGGTAGAACTACAGAAGGAGGTAAAGAGTGAAAAAATTATTCTTGGTGTAATCTATAGACCCCCCAACATTACTGAGGAGGTAGATGGCCAGTTGAATAGACAAATAGAGCGGGCTGCCCGGGAGGGGACAGTAGTGGTAATGGGGGACCTCAACTACCCAGATATAGGGGTCACGGTTCAGCTAAAACCACAAAGGGGAGGGAATTTCTTAACCTCCTGCAGGATAATTTTCTGGGCCAGTTTGTGGAGGAGCTAACTAGAAGTGATGCGTTGTTGGATCTGGTTATTTCTAACAACGCTGAGCTGGTTGGGGATGTCACTGTCCATGAACACCTGGGTAATAGTGACCACAATATAGTGACTTTTAGCTTAAAGTGTAGAAAAGAAAAACATGTTGGGAGGGCAAAAACTCTTAATTTTAAAAGGGCCAATTTTCCTGGGTTAAGGGCAGAACTTCAGGGCATAGACTGGGAGCGGCTGCTGTCACATACTGATACTGATAATAAATGGGAAATCTTCAAATCCACATAATAATGGTACTGCCAAATATATTCCTATGGGTAACAAATATAATCGGTTAAAATCCAATACCACATGGCTTACAACCGAGGTTAGAAGGGCTATAAAGGAGAAAAAAGGGGCATTAAAAAAATACAAATCAGAGGGGTCAGCTGTAGCCTTTAAACATTACAAAGAAGTCAACAAAACCTGTAAAAATGTAATAAAAGCAGCAAAAATTCACAATGAAAGGCAGGTAGCTATAGATAGCAAAAGAAACTCAAAAAAATTCTTCAAATATATTAATGCAAAACAACCAAGGTCAGAGCATGTAGGACCCCTAAATAATGGTGAAGGGGAATTAATAACTGGGGATCAGGAGAAAGCTTAATTACTTAATGGCTTCTTCAGTTCTGTATATACAAAAGAGGATGGAGCTGTGGTGGGTGGGGCCAGTACTGAGGTGGGTGGGGCCAGTGCTGCTAACACATGTAATGTACTGAACTGGTTTACTATAGATATGGTCCAAGATAAATTAAACATACTCAATGTAACCAAAGCTCCAGGGCCTGATGGATTACACCCCAGAGTTCTTAGGGAACTCAGTTCTGTAATTTCTCTACCCTTGTATGAAATATTCCATGATTCTTTGCTTACTGGTATTGTGCCGAGGGACTGGCGTAAGGCAAATGCAGTGCCGATCTTCAAAAAGGGCTCTCGAACTGCCCCAGGTAACTATAGACCCGTAAGCTTAACGTCCATTGTGAGGAAAGTATTTGAGGGGCTTATAAGGGACTACATCCAGGAATATGTAGTGGCTAATAGTATTATAAGTGATAACCAGCATGGTTTTACTAAGGACAGAAGCTGTCAAACCAACCTAATATGTTTCTATGAAGAGGTAAGTAGAAGCCTGGATGGCGGCGTGACTGTGGATATTGTGTACCTGGATTTTGCAAAAGCGTTTGACACAGTTTCTCATGGACGTCTGATGGGTAAGTTAAAGTCTATCGGTTTGGAAAATTTAATGTGTAACTGGATTGAAAACTGGCTTAATAATCGTACCCAGAGGGTGGTGGTCAATGATTCCTACTCCGAATGGTCCCCGTTAATAAGTGGTGTACCCCAAGGGTCAGTACTGGGCCCTCTTCTGTTTAACTTGTTTATTAATGATATTGAGAATGGAATTAACAGCAATGTTTCTATCTTTGCAGATGACACCAAGCTTTGTAGTACAGTACAGTCTATGGAGAATGTGCAGATGTTAAAGGATGACTTAGACACACTGAGTGTTTGGGTGTCCACTTGGCAAATGAGGTTCAATGTGGATAAATGTAAAGTTATGCACCTGGGTACTAATAACCCGCATGCATCCTATGTCCTGGGGGGAGTTACTCTGGGAGAGTCACTGATAGAGAAGGATCTGGGTATACTTGTAGATAATAGACTACAGAACAGCACACAATGTCAGTCAGCTGCTTCTAAGGCCAGTAGGATATTGTCATGCATTAAAACAGGCATGGACACACGGTACAGGGATATAATATTACCGCTTTATAAAGCTTTGGTGCGGCCTCATCTGGAGTATGCCGTCCAGTTTTGGAACCCAATTCATAAAAAGGATGTTCTACAGCTGGAGAGGGTACAAACGGGTAACTAAACTAATAAGGGGAATGGAGCATCTTAGTTATGAAGAGAGATTAAAAGAATTAAATTTGTTTAGTCTGGAGAAGAGACGTTTAAGGGGAGATATGATTAACTTATTTAAATATATAAATGGCCCCTACAAGAGATATGGGGAAAAGATATTCCAGGTAAAACCCCCTCAAAGGACAAGAGGGCACTGCCTCCGCCTGGAGAAAAAAAGGTTCAATCTCCAGAGGCGACAAGCTTTCTTTACCATGAGAACTGTGAATCTGTGGAACAGTCTACCACAGGATCTGGTCACAGCAAAAACAGTAGAGGGTTTCAAAACCGGCCTAGACAAGTTCTTAGACCAAAATAATATAAATGCATATGTATACAACCTATCACCCCTCCCCCTTCCCTGTATCCGTCCCCTCCTTGGATGGACATGTGTCTTTTTTCAACCGTATTAACTATGTAATTAACTATGTAACTAAGTGGACTATATCTATTATAATTGCAATTCAATGCATAATATTTAGTGGAATTGTGTTTGTTATTATATCCTAGTGTTTGCATAATCAATGTTTTTATATATTCACTTTTTGTGTGTTTCTTATAGACTGTATATGTCTTTTGCATATAACTATACTGTCTCTTTAATTGCACTCACGTATATAGAGGGGGCGGGTGCAATGGGTGACATATGGGCCGAGAGGAAGGGCGGTGAGAGCGCGAGCGATCGTAGCCTGATGACTTGTTTGTATCCACGAGCATGTGATAAATAAATAATCACCAGCAAGTATTGGACGTGTGCCGCATCATCTTTGTTTCTATTGTACTACATTCAGAGATTCTTTCTGAGCATGCAGAGCACCGTTCATAGGTGTCCGGTGGAAGGATAAGCCGACCAGCTACGGGCAGGTGCGGGGGTACGTTCTGTTGGAGCTGCATCATTTGTAATTAGATGCTGGGAGCGGGGGAACTGTACAGATATGCGCCGTTCTGTAATGAAGCAGCTGCGTGGCTCTGTAATTACAGCGCAACACATATCTGTACAGTTCCCTCGCTCCCAGCATCTAATTACAGATGCTGCCCGGGCGGGGGAGAGTCCGTTACATGCATTCCACGTCTGTGTTCCGCGCGGAACACGGAACGTGTAAATGCAACCTAAGTCTTCCCAGCAGGTAGCTGCCCTGTAATTCTCTCCATTAGGTAGATGCCTTTAATAGACAGGTAATTTCCCCCGGTTAGGTAGATGCTCCCAGTAGGTAGATAATCCCCCCCATTTGGTAGTCTGCCCCAGTATGTAAATAATTTTCCTGTTAGCTAGTTACCCCTAGTAGGTAGATAATTCCTCAGATCAGGCAGATGACACCTGTAGAAAGAAAATTCCACCTATTAGTTAGATTTCCCAGTAGGTAGGTAATCCCACCTTCCCTTCTATTAGGTAGATACATACCTCAAGTAGGGAGATATCTTTCTCATTGGACATATTGCTCCAGTAGGTAGATAATTCCAACCTACTAGGTAGATTCCCCCAGTAGGTAGGCCATTTCCCCCCAAGATTGCCCCTTGTAACATACAGGAAGGAGTTCAGATTGGAATCGGTACATACTTTTTATAGCATATTAAGTTATTGGCATGGTCCAACATGGAATGTACGAGTTAAGACTAGTGGATTCTTTGATCCTGTACAATATTGAGAGGGTATGTGCACTGTATGTTGAACACATAATCACTTAATTTTCAGGGACATACAATCTAACAATCATCTAATCATCAGGCTTTGTACCCCTAAAATTTTGTGCCAGGGCCAACCAAACTTATTCACTCCCCCCAAACTACATTCTGATTATGGAAATACCACTTTAAGAAAACAAATGGATACGTTGGTTGGAGCATCAGTGAAGGTGATGCCTCCACCCCATGTCCCACAGGTTTGCAGAGGGAATGTCAGGCTGGTCAAAGTACACACAGAAGACACAGAGACAAGTGCAGCCTTGATGCTGTCCCACACCCTCTTCCCCTGCCTTCTTGCCTCAACATATCCTAAGCAACAGGGGACAATTTGGACATGTCTCCAGCGCTAAAATGAGACAATTATGAGATAAGCAGGAGAGTCAGATACTGGTACAAAGTTGCTGGGCAATAAACAGAGTCAATGAGGCAAACCAGAGGACCAAAATAATAGACCAAATTATTAGGCAAAACACATAGTCAAGAGCACAAGCCAAAGTCAGGAAACCAATGAGTACAGCTAACTAGCTAGCAAGTACAAGGCACATATAGGCATTCAAGGTAACACTATAGCCAGCACCAGGCACAGTAACTGACTGAGTCTTAAAGGAAGCCAGGTCCAGGGCTCAGAGGTGATTTAGGCAGACAGACAAGAACTAAGACAGGAAGAAAGAGTTGTCAATCACTGGCAAGACAAGGAGTTAACAGTTAAGGTGCTGGTAGAATTCACTGCAGAAGATGCAGGGCGTTAACGAGAATGTGATCAATTAGGCCAGACTGAATACAGCCATGTTCACACCATAAAACAACTAGCAGAAACGCAACTTCTGACACAACGGCCATTGCTAGCAACCAGAGCTCAAAACCAAGGGTTAATTAGGTTCAGTGATGACAGGAAGATTATAATTTAAGATCTGCTTTTATAGACATGTTGTAGTGAGTCAAAGAGCCAACACTCTTTAATAGAAAATGTTATAGGGATATTCACTTGCAAAAGAGTGACCTCCACCATGATCAGCAGCAACAAGTTAATTCAATATATTTAATGTAAAGGTATAATGTCATTACACACATATTCAGTTCTATAGCAAGCTACCTTTGTAAATTGCTAAATGTTGTGTAGCTCATGTGTAGAGAATATTGGTTTCATTCCCATGTTGGCCTTTGAAAAATGACTGTTATAAATTTGCCTCTGTACACAATGAACTCCAGACTGCAGCCATAAAGATTATCCACTGCATTCTGATCCAAATGTTTAATGCAGCTAATTGTGGGTAATAATGTTTCATAGTAAAAAAGAAAATCCTATTTAGATCATAAAAACAGTACACAAGCCAGGGAACAAATTAGTCTAAAAACTTCTGCTGGTGATGATTGCATTGTGATATTTTTATATGGAGGGTGTTATTAACAGTTGGCACTTAGTACTATAATAAAAACAAAAACAGTAATAGACTGCTAAAAATATTCCTCTTGATGTAAACATTTTTAAAGATAGTGGCTAGAGATGTCAATTCGCTTTGTTTCACTTCGCCAATTCGCAAAAGAAAACAAGAAAAAATGGTGGCCACACATGATGTCTGGAACATCACTGGGTGGGAGAAAGGGATAAACCATAAACTCTAGAAGCCTTCCAATCAGCTGCAGGCCCCTCTCTGATGTCAGCACCTCCCCCTCTATATAAAGTGGTTTGTTTATTAAGGTGCCAGTTGGGTGTGTGTGGAGGAGAGAGCAGGATGGCAGCAGGCAGTTAGAGCAGAGCAGGGAGAGACTAACAGAGTGATTTATGGACAAAGAGGAAAGGAGAGAATAGGATAGGGGGGCTGATTGTGTATGATTGTTTGTTGTAGCTGTCAACCAAGTGTCCTGTTGACCAAGTAACTGGGTGTTAACTGTAATTCACTGGGGCCAGTGAAGACATAGGGATAGATTTATTTAAAAGGCTAAAATGCCTTTTTTTAGGCACAGATGAGCCAGATCAGTGTAAAAATATTAGCAAATGGTCTATTTGCGAATATTTAATTTGCATCAGGCTCATCTGTGCCTCCTGAGCCATTGGGCGGGGCCATTGTCCTCCATAGTCCATATCATTCACTCACTGGGCACTGCAAACTCCTATTGAGTTATACCAATTTATTGGAATGAGTGAATGAGTGTTTGCCCTGCATAATCAGTGGTTGCACTCCACTCCTACTGTGTTAAAAACATTTGGTTTCATTAGTTAACTGAGTGTGCGCTGTACATAATTAATCCTCACACTTAACTCTTACAGTGTTATACATGTTGGATTTCATTAGTAAACGGAAAATGCACTTTACTTAATTAGGGGCCATACTCCACACCTACTGTGTTAAAAAATTTGGTTTTATTACTGAACTAAGTGTGCACTTTACATAATCAGAGCTTGCACTAAACTACTACTCTGGATGATTTTTTATTTTTTTTTTCAAGTGAAAAATTCACTTACAGTTGCTTATTGTCGCTCCAAAAATAGACAAAGAAAAGCAGCCGCTCTGTCGCATCTCAGCTTCAAACCTGTAAGTCAATGACGTGGAAATAAGAATGCTCCAGGTGAGGCTCAAACTCACAACCTCGGCATTGCTCAACAGTTACTGCTTTATAAGTACCGCGCGCTTACCGATTGCGCCACTAGAGCTCTCTCTGTCCAGTGTTTCAGCTGCAAATCGGGTTCAAATCTGCTGAAACTATTAGCTAGCTGTTAGGACAAGGAGACACATTGCACCTTTCATGTATCCGTCTGTGCTTCCAGCAGGTAGAAAATGCTATTGTTCTCTTGTGCAGCAGAGAATAAAAGGGCTTTCCTACCTTTTGGAAACAGAGATGGACATTAGCGAGGTATGACATGTCTCCTTGACCTGAGAGCATTACCAGTCTGGAACCTGAATTGCAGCTGACAGATTCTCTTTAATCAGTTATGCATGCTTTCTGTGATCAGCATGAGGCCAGATATTGCGAGAAACTTGAACAATTATCATTGAAGAAGCTTGACGAACACGCTTTATATGGCACTAAAACACACCATCAGTCTCCTGAGAAAAGTCAGGAAAGCAAGCACCCCAGATGGGACTCGAACCCACAATCCCTGGCTTAGGAGGCCAGTGCCTTATCCATTAGGCCACTGGGGCTGTCTAGACAAGCTTCACAGGGATGATTTTTATTTTTTTTTAAAGCAAGAATTCACTTGTGGTTAAGTTATAGTTGATGGTCCACTGATTTAATTCAAAACGCAATGCAATATGCAATCGTTGCCAGATGCCAGCTTCTTTTCTTTTTTCTTCACACAAGAGCCAGGTCTTTTTTTGTTGCATTGTTTCAATCATTTAGCCACAGGATATTGGTAGTGCTGATAGACAAAAGCTTATTGTCCCTCCAAAAACAGCCAAAGGAAATCAGCGAAAAGAAGCCACTCTGTCGCAACTCAGCTTTAAACCTGTTAGTCGATGACGTGGAAATAAGAATGCTCCAGGTGAGGCTCGAGCTCACAACCTCGGCATTGCTCAACATTTACTGCTTTATAAGTCCCGCACGCTGACCGATTGCGCCACTGGAGCTCTCTCTGTTCAGTGTTTTAGCTGCAACTCGGGTTCAAATCTGCTGAAACTATAAGCTAGCTGTTAGGACAAGGAGACACATTGCACCTTTCATATATCCATCTGTGCTTCCAGAAGGTAGAATATGCTTTTGTTCTCTGGTGCAGCAGAAAATAAAAGGGCTTTCCTACCTTTTGGAAACAGAGATGGACATTAGCGAGGTTTGACATGTCTCCTTGACCTGAGAGCATTACCGGTGTGGAACCTCAATTGCAGCTGACAGATTCTCTTTAATGAGTTATGCATGCTTTCTGTGATCAGCATGAGGCCAGATATTGCGAGAAACTTGAACAATTATCATTGAAGAAGCTAGACGAACACACTTTATATGGCAATAAAACACACCATCAGCCTCCTGAGAAATGTCAGGAAAGAAAGCACCCCAGATGGGACTCGAACCCACAATCCCTGGCTTAGGAGGCCAGTGCCTTATCCATTAGGCCACTGGGGCTGTCTAGACAAGCTCCACAGGGATGATTTTTTTTTTTCAAAGCAAGAATTCACTTGTGGTTGCGTTATAGTTGATGGTCCACTGATTTAATTCAAAACGCAATGCAATATGCAATCGTTGCCAGATGCCAGCTTCTTTTTTTTTTTCTTCACACAAGAGCTAGGTCTTTTTTTGTTGCATTGTTTCAATCATTTAGCCACAGGATATTGGTATGGCTGATAGACAAAAGCTTATTGTCGCTCCAAAAACAGCCAAAGGAAATTAGCGAAAAGAAGCGACTCTGTCGCAACTCAGCTTCAAACCTGTTAATCGATGACATGGAAATAAGAATGCTCCAGGTGAGGCTCGAACTCACAACCTCGGCATTGCTCAACAGTTACTGCTTTATAAGTACCGCACGCTGCCCGATTGCGCCACTGGATCTCTCTCTGTTCAATGTTACAGCTGCAACTCGGGTTCAAATCGGCTGAAACTATTAGCTAGCTGTTAGGACAAGGAGACACATTGCACCTTTCATATATCCATCTGTGCTTCTAGAAGGTAGAAAATGCTTTTGTTCTCTGGTGCAGCAGAAAATAAAAGGGTTTTCCTACCTTTTGGAAACAGAGATGGACATTAGCAAGGTTTGACATGTCTCCTTGACCTGAGAGCATTACCAGTCTGGAACCTGAATTGCAGCTGCAGATTCTCTTTATTGAGTTATGCATGCTTTCTGTGATCAGCATGAGGCCAGATATTGCAAGAAACTTGAACAATTATCATTGAAGAAGCTAGACGAACACACTTTATATGGCACTAAAACACACCATCAGCCTACTGAGAAATGTCAGGAAAGCAAGCACCCCAGATGGGACTCGAACCCACAATCCCTGGCGTAGAAGGCCAGTGCCTTATCCATTAGGCCACTGGGGCTGTCTAGACAAGCTCCACAGGGATGATTTTTTTTTTTCAAAGCAAGAATTCACTTGTGGTTGCGTTATAGTTGATGGTCCACTGATTTAATTCAAAACGCAATGCAATATGCAATCGTTGCCAGATGCCAGCTTCTTTTTTTTTTTCTTCACACAAGAGCTAGGTCTTTTTTTGTTGCATTGTTTCAATCATTTAGCCACAGGATATTGGTATGGCTGATAGACAAAAGCTTATTGTCGCTCCAAAAACAGCCAAAGGAAATTAGCGAAAAGAAGCGACTCTGTCGCAACTCAGCTTCAAACCTGTTAATCGATGACATGGAAATAAGAATGCTCCAGGTGAGGCTCGAACTCACAACCTCGGCATTGCTCAACAGTTACTGCTTTATAAGTACCGCACGCTGCCCGATTGCGCCACTGGATCTCTCTCTG
>NC_091458.1:131711420-131724500 GCF_027789765.1 Dendropsophus ebraccatus
TGCACCTTTCATATATCCATCTGTGCTTCCAGCAGGTAGAAAATGCTTTTGTTCTCTGGTGCAGTAGAAAATAAAAAGGGCTTTCCTACCTTTTGGAAACAGAGATGGACATTAGCGAGGTATGACATGTCTTCTTGACCTGAGAGCATTACCAGTCTGGAACCTGAATTGCAGCTGACAGATTCTCTTTAATTTAGAGTTATGCATGCTTTCTGTGATCAGCATGAGGCCAGATATTGCGAGAAACTTGAACAATTATCATTGATGAAGCTAGAAGAACACACTTTATATGGCACTAAAACACACCATCAGCCTCCTGAGAAAGGTCAGGAAAGCAAACACCCCAGATGGGACTCGAACCCACAATCCTGGCTTAGAAGGCCAGTGCCTTATCCATTAGGCCACTGGGGCTGTCTAGACAAGCTCCACAGGGATGATTTTTTTTTTTTTCAAAGCAAGAATTCACTTGTGGTTGCGTTATAGTTGATGGTCCACTGATTTAATTCAAAACGCAATGCAATATGCAATCGTTGCCAGATGCCAGCTTCTTTTTTTTTTTCTTCACACAAGAGCCAGGTCTTTTTTTGTTGCATTATTTCAATCATTTAGCCACAGGATATTGGTAGTGCTGATAGACAAAAGCTTATTGTCCCTCCAAAAACAGCCAAAGGAAATCAGCGAAAAGAAGCCACTCTGTCGCAACTCAGCTTCAAACCTGTTAGTCGATGACGTGGAAATAAGAATGCTCCAGGTGAGGCTCGAACTCACAACCTCGGCATTGCTCAACAGTTACTGCTTTATAAGTACCGCGCGCTGACCGATTGCGCCACTGGAGCTCTCTATGTGCAGTGTTTTAGCTGCAACTCGGGTTCAAATCTGCTGAAACTATTAGCTAGCTGTTAGGACAAGGAGACACATTGCACCTTTCATATATCCATCTGTGCTTCCAGCAGGTAGAAAATGCTTTTGTTCTCTGGTGCAGTAGAAAATAAAAGGGCTTTCCTACCTTTTGGAAACAGAGATGGACATTAGCGAGGTATGACATGTCTTCTTGACCTGAGAGCATTACCAGTCTGGAACCTGAATTGCAGCTGACAGATTCTCTTTAATTTAGAGTTATGCATGCTTTCTGTGATCAGCATGAGGCCAGATATTGCGAGAAACTTGAACAATTATCATTGATGAAGCTAGAAGAACACACTTTATATGGCACTAAAACACACCATCAGCCTCCTGAGAAAGGTCAGGAAAGCAAACACCCCAGATGGGACTCGAACCCACAATCCCTGGCTTAGAAGGCCAGTGCCTTATCCATTAGGCCACTGGGGCTGTCTAGACAAGCTCCACAGGGATGATTTTTTTTTTCAAAGCAAGAATTCACTTGTGGTTGCGTTATAGTTGATGGTCCACTGATTTAATTCAAAACGCAATGCAATATGCAATCGTTGCCAGATGCCAGCTTCTTTTTTTTTTTCTTCACACAAGAGCCAGGTCTTTTTTTGTTGCATTATTTCAATCATTTAGCCACAGGATATTGGTAGTGCTGATAGACAAAAGCTTATTGTCCCTTCAAAAACAGCCAAAGGAAATCAGCGAAAAGAAGCCACTCTGTCGCAACTCAGCTTCAAAACTGTTAGTCGATGACGTGGAAATAAGAATGCTCCAGGTGAGGCTCGAACTCACAACCTCGGCATTGCTCTACAGTTACTGCTTTATAAGTACCGCGCGCTGACCGATTGCGCCACTGGAGCTCTCTATGTGCAGTGTTTTAGCTGCAACTCGGGTTCAAATCTGCTGAAACTATTAGCTAGCAGTTAGGACAAGGAGACACATTGCACCTTTCATATATCCATCTGTGCTTCCAGCAGGTAGAAAATGCTTTTGTTCTCTGGTGCAGTAGAAAATAAAAGGGCTTTCCTACCTTTTGGAAACAGAGATGGACATTAGCGAGGTATGACATGTCTTCTTGACCTGAGAGCATTACCAGTCTGGAACCTGAATTGCAGCTGACAGATTCTCTTTAATTTAGAGTTATGCATGCTTTCTGTGATCAGCATGAGGCCAGATATTGCGAGAAACTTGAACAATTATCATTGATGAAGCTAGACGAACACACTTTATATGGCACTAAAACACACCATCAGCCTCCTGAGAAAGGTCAGGAAAGCAAACACCCCAGATGGGACTCGAACCCACAATCCCTGGCTTAGAAGGCCAGTGCCTTATCCATTAGGCCACTGGGGCTGTCTAGACAAGCTCCACAGGGATGATTTTTTTTTTTCAAAGCAAGAATTCACTTGTGGTTGCGTTATAGTTGATGGTCCACTGATTTAATTCAAAACGCAATGCAATATGCAATCGTTGCCAGATGCCAGCTTCTTTTTTTTTTTCTTCACACAAGAGCCAGGTCTTTTTTTGTTGCATTATTTCAATCATTTAGCCACAGGATATTGGTAGTGCTGATAGACAAAAGCTTATTGTCCCTCCAAAAACAGCCAAAGGAAATCAGCGAAAGAAGCCACTCTGTCGCAACTCAGCTTCAAACCTGTTAGTCGATGACGTGGAAATAAGAATGCTCCAGGTGAGGCTCGAACTCACAACCTTGGCATTGCTCAACAGTTACTGCTTTATAAGTACCGCGCGCTGACCGATTGCGCCACTGGAGCTCTCTATGTGCAGTGTTTTAGCTGCAACTCGGGTTCAAATCTGCTGAAACTATTAGCTAGCAGTTAGGACAAGGAGACACATTGCACCTTTCATATATCCATCTGTGCTTCCAGCAGGTAGAAAATGCTTTTGTTCTCTGGTGCAGTAGAAAATAAAAGGGCTTTCCTACCTTTTGGAAACAGAGATGGACATTAGCGAGGTATGACATGTCTCCTTGACCTGAGAGCATTACCAGTCTGGAACCTGAATTGCAGCTGACAGATTCTCTTTAATTTAGAGTTATGCATGCTTTCTGTGATCAGCATGAGGCCCGATATTGCGAGAAACTTGAACAATTATCATTGATGAAGCTAGACGAACACACTTTATATGGCACTAAAACACACCATCAGCCTCCTGAGAAAGGTCAGGAAAGCAAACACCCCAGATGGGACTCGAACCCACAATCCCTGGCTTAGGAGGCCAGTGCCTTATCCATTAGGCCACTGGGGCTGTCTAGACAAGCTCCACAGGGATGATTTTTTTTTTTTCAAAGCAAGAATTCACTTGTGGTTGCGTTATAGTTGATGGTCCACTGATTTAATTCAAACGCAATGCAATATGCAATCGTTGCCAGATGCCAGCTTCTTTTTTTTTTCTTCACACAAGAGCCAGGTCTTTTTTTGTTGCATTATTTCAATCATTTAGCCACAGGATATTGGTAGTGCTGATAGACAAAAGCTTATTGTCCCTCCAAAAACAGCCAAAGGAAATCAGCGAAAAGAAGCCACTCTGTCGCAACTCAGCTTCAAACCTGTTAGTCGATGACGTGGAAATAAGAATGCTCCAGGTGAGGCTCGAACTCACAACCTCGGCATTGCTCAACAGTTACTGCTTTATAAGTACCGCGCGCTGACCGATTGTGCCACTGGAGCTCTCTATGTGCAGTGTTTTAGCTGCAACTCGGGTTCAAATCTGCTGAAAGTATTAGCTAGCAGTTAGGACAAGGAGACACATTGCACCTTTCATATATCCATCTGTGCTTCCAGCAGGTAGAAAATGCTTTTGTTCTCTGGTGCAGTAGAAAATAAAAGGGCTTTCCTACCTTTTGGAAACAGAGATGGACATTAGCGAGGTATGACATGTCTCCTTGACCTGAGAGCATTACCAGTCTGGAACCTGAATTGCAGCTGACAGATTCTCTTTAATTTAGAGTTATGCATGCTTTCTGTGATCAGCATGAGGCCAGATATTGCGAGAAACTTGAACAATTATCATTGATGAAGCTAGACGAACACACTTATATGGCACTAAAACACACCATCAGCCTCCTGAGAAAGGTCAGGAAAGCAAACACCCCAGATGGGACTCAAACCCCACAATCCCTGGCTTAAGAGGCCAGTGCCTTATCCATTAGGCCACTGGGCTGTCTAGACAAGCTCCACAGGGATGATTTTTTTTTTTTCAAAGCAAGAATTCTTTTGTGGTTGCGTTATAGTTGATGGTCCACTGATTTAATTCAAAACGCAATGCAATATGCAATCGTTGCCAGATGCCAGCTTCTTTTTTTTTTCTTCACACAAGAGCCAGGTCTTTTTTTGTTGCATATTTCAATCATTTAGCCACAGGATATTGGTAGTGCTGATAGACAAAAGCTTATTGTCCCTCCAAAAACAGCCAAAGGAAATCAGCGAAAAGAAGCCACTCTGTCGCAACTCAGCTTCAAACCTGTTAGTCGATGACGTGGAAATAAGAATGCTCCAGGTGAGGCTCGAACTCACAACCTCGGCATTGCTCAACAGTTACTGCTTTATAAGTACCGCGCGCTGACCGATTGCGCCACTGGAGCTCTCTATGTGCAGTGTTTTAGCTGCAACTCGGGTTCAAATCTGCTGAAACTATTAGCTAGCAGTTAGGACAAGGAGACACATTGCACCTTTCATATATCCATCTGTGCTTCCAGCAGGTAGAAAATGCTTTTGTTCTCTGGTGCAGTAGAAAATAAAAGGGCTTTCCTACCTTTTGGAAACAGAGATGGACATTAGCGAGGTATGACATGTCTCCTTGACCTGAGAGCATTACCAGTCTGGAACCTGAATTGCAGCTGACAGATTCTCTTTAATTTAGAGTTATGCATGCTTCTGTGATCAGCATGAGGCCAGATATTGCGAGAAACTTGAACAATTATCATTGATGAAGCTAGACGAACACACTTTATATGGCACTAAAACACACCATCAGCCTCCTGAGAAAGGTCAGGAAAGCAAACACCCCAGATGGGACTCGAACCCACAATCCCTGGCTTAGAAGGCCAGTGCCTTATCCATTAGGCCACTGGGGCTGTCTAGACAAGCTCCACAGGATGATTTTTTTTTTTCAAAGCAAGAATTCACTTGTGGTTGCGTTATAGTTTATGGTCCACTGATTTAATTCAAAACGCAATGCAATATGCAATCGTTGCCAGATGCCAGCTTCTTTTTTTTTTTCTTCACACAAGAGCCAGGTCTTTTTTTGTTGCATTATTTCAATCATTTAGCCACAGGATATTGGTAGTGCTGATAGACAAAAGCTTATTGTCCCTCCAAAAACAGCCAAAGGAAATCAGCGAAAAGAAGCCACTCTGTCGCAACTCAGCTTCAAACCTGTTAGTCGATGACGTGGAAATAAGAATGCTCCAGGTGAGGCTCGAACTCACAACCTCGGCATTGCTCAACAGTTACTGCTTTATAAGTACCGCGCGCTGACCGATTGCGCCACTGGAGCTCTCTATGTGCAGTGTTTTAGCTGCAACTCGGGTTCAAATCTGCTGAAACTATTAGCTAGCAGTTAGGACAAGGAGACACATTGCACCTTTCATATATCCATCTGTGCTTCCAGCAGGTAGAAATGCTTTTGTTCTCTGGTGCAGTAGAAAATAAAAGGCTTTCCTACCTTTTGGAAACAGAGATGGACATTAGCGAGGTATGACATGTCTCCTTGACCTGAGAGCATTACCAGTCTGGAACCTGAATTGCAGCTGACAGATTCTCTTTAATTTAGAGTTATGCATGCTTTCTGTGATCAGCATGAGGCCAGATATTGCGAGAAACTTGAACAATTATCATTGATGAAGCTAGACGAACACACTTTATATGGCACTAAAACACACCATCAGCCTCCTGAGAAAGGTCAGGAAAGCAAACACCCCAGATGGGACTCGAACCCACAATCCCTGGCTTAGGAGGCCAGTGCCTTATCCATTAGGCCACTGGGGCTGTCTAGACAAGCTCCACAGGGATGATTTTTTTTTTTTTTCAAAGCAAGAATTCACTTGTGGTTGCGTTATAGTTGATGGTCCACTGATTTAATTCAAAACGCAATGCAATATGCAATCGTTGCCAGATGCCAGCTTCTTTTTTTTTTTTCTTCACACAAGAGCCAGGTCTTTTTTTGTTGCATTATTTCAATCATTTAGCCACAGGATATTGGTAGTGCTGATAGACAAAAGCTTATGTCCCTCCAAAAACAGCCAAAGGAAATCAGCGAAAAGAAGCCACTCTGTCGCAAGTCAGCTTCAAACCTGTTAGTCGATGACGTGGAATAAGAATGCTCCAGGTGAGGCTCGAACTCACAACCTCGGCATTGCTCAACAGTTACTGCTTTATAAGTACCGCGCGCTGACCGATTGCGCCACTGGAGCTCTCTATGTGCAGTGTTTTAGCTGCAACTCGGGTTCAAATCTGCTGAAGTATTAGCTAGCAGTTAGGACAAGGAGACACATTGCACCTTTCATATATCCATCTGTGCTTCCAGCAGGTAGAAAATGCTTTTGTTCTCTGGTGCAGTAGAAAATAAAGGGCTTTCCTACCTTTTGGAAACAGAGATGGACATTAGCGAGGTATGACATGTCTCCTCTGACCTGAGAGCATTACCAGTCTGGAACCTGAATTGCAGCTGACAGATTCTCTTTAATTTAGAGTTATGCATGCTTTCTTGTGATCAGCATGAGGCCAGATATTGCTGAGAAACTTGAACAATTATCATTGATGAAGCTCGACGAACACACTTTATTATTGGCACTAAAACACACATTCAGCCTCCTGAGAAAGGTCAGGAAAGCAAACACCCCAGATGGGACTCAAACCCACAATCCCTGGCTTAAGAGGCCAGTGCCTTATCCATTAGGCCACTGGGCTGTCTAGGCAAGCTCCACAGGGATGATTTTTTTTTTTTTCAAAGCAAGAATTCTTTTGTGGTTGCGTTATAGTTGATGGTCCACTGATTAATTCAAAACGCAATGCAATATGCAATCGTTGCCAGATGCCAGCTTCTTTTTTTTTTTCTTCACACAAGAGCCAGGTCTTTTTTTGTTGCATTATTTCAATCATTTAGCCACAGGATATTGGTAGTGCTGATAGACAAAAGCTTATTGTCCCTCCAAAAACAGCCAAAGGAAATCAGCGAAAAGAAGCCACTCTGTCGCAACTCAGCTTCAAACCTGTAGTCGATGACGTGGAAATAAGAATGCTCCAGGGAGGCTCGAACTCACAACCTCGGCATTGCTCAACAGTTACTGCTTTATAAGTACCGCGCGCTGACCGATTGCGCCACTGGAGCTCTCTATGTGCAGTGTTTTAGCTGCAACTCGGGTTCAAATCTGCTGAACTATTAGCTAGCTGTTAGGACAAGGAGACACATTGCACCTTTCATATATCCATCTGTGCTTCCAGCAGGTAGAAAATGCTTTTGTTCTCTGGTGCAGTAGAAAATAAAGGGCTTTCCTACCTTTTTGGAAACAGAGATGGACATTAGCGAGGTATGACATGTCTTCTTGACCTGAGAGCATTACCAGTCTGGAACCTGAATTGCAGCTGACAGATTCTCTTTAATTTAGATTTATGCATGCTTTCTGTGATCAGCATGAGGCCAGATATTGCGAGAAACTTGAACAATTATCATTGATGAAGCTAGACGAACACACTTTATATGGCACTAAAACACACCATCAGCCTCCTGAGAATGGTCAGGAAAGCAAACACCCCAGATGGGACTCGAACCCACAATCCCTGGCTTAGAAGGCCAGTGCCTTATCCATTAGGCCACTGGGGCTGTCTAGACAAGCTCCACAGGGATGATTTTTTTTTTTTCAAAGCAAGAATTCACTTGTGGTTGCGTTATAGTTGATGGTCCACTGATTTAATTCAAAACGCAATGCAATATGCAATCGTTGCCAGATGCCAGCTTCTTTTTTTTTTTTCTTCACACAAGAGCCAGGTCTTTTTTTTGTTGCATTATTTCAATCATTTAGCCACAGGATATTGGTAGTGCTGATAGACAAAAGCTTAATTGTCCCTTCAAAAACAGCCAAAGGAAATCAGCGAAAAGAAGCCACTCTGTCGCAACTCAGCTTCAAAACTGTTAGTCGATGACGTGGAAATAAGAATGCTCCAGGTGAGCTCGAACTCACAACCTCGGCATTGCTCAACAGTTACTGCTTTATAAGTACCGCGCGCTGACCGATCGCGCCAACAGGAGCTCTCTATGTGCAGGTTTTAGCTGCAACTCGGGTTCAAATCTGCTGAAACTATTAGCTAGCAGTTAGGACAAGGAGACACATTGCACCTTTCATATATCCATCTCTGTTTCCAGCAGGTAGAAAATGCTTTTGTTCTCTGGTGCAGTAGAAATAAAAGGGCTTTCCTACCTTTTGGAAACAGAGATGGACATTAGCGAGGTATGACATGTCTCCTTGGACCTGAGGCATTACCAGTCTGGAACCTGAATTGCAGCTGACAGATTCCTCTTTAATTTAGAGTTATGCATGCTTTCTGTGATCAGCATGAGGCTGAGAAACTTGCGAGAAACTTGAACAATTATCATTGATGAAGCTAGACGAACACACTTTATATGGCACTAAAACACACCATCGCCTCCTGAGAAAGGTCAGGAAAGCAAACACCCAGATGGGACTCGAACCCCACAATCCCTGGCTCAGGAGGCCAGTGCCTTATCCATTAGGCCACTGGGGCTGTCTAGACAAGCTCCACAGGGATGATTTTTTTCTTTTAAAGCAAGAATTCACTTGTGGTTGCGTTATAGTTGATGGTCCACTGATTTAATTCCAAAACGCAATGCAATATGCAATCGTTGCCAGATGCCAGCTTCTTTTTTTTTTTTCTTCACACAAGAGCCAGGTCTTTTTTGTTGCATTATTTCAATCATTTAGCCACAGGATATTGGTAGTGCTGATAGACAAAAGCTTATTGTCCCTCCAAAAACAGCCAAAGGAAATCAGCGAAAAGAAGCCACTCTGTCGCAACTCAGCTTCAAAACTGTTAGTCGATGACGTGGAAATAAGAATGCTCCAGGTGAGGCTCGAACTCACAACCTCGGCATTGCTCAACAGTTACTGCTTTATAAGTACCGCGCGCTGACCGATTGCGCCACTGGAGCTCTCTATGTGCAGTGTTTTAGCTGCAACTCGGGTTCAAATCTGCTGAAACTATTAGCTAGCAGTTAGGACAAGGAGACACATTGCACCTTTCATATATCCATCTGTGCTTCCAGCAGGTAGAAAATGCTTTTGTTCTCTGGTGCAGTAGAAAATAAAAGGGCTTTCCTACCTTTTGGAAACAGAGATGGACATTAGCGAGGTATGACATGTCTCCTTGACCTGAGAGCATTACCAGTCTGGAACCTGAATTGCAGCTGACAGATTCTCTTTAATTTAGAGTTATGCATGCTTTCTGTGATCAGCATGAGGCCAGATATTGCGAGAAACTTGAACAATTATCATTGATGAAGCTAGACGAACACACTTTATATGGCACTAAAACACACCATCAGCCTCCTGAGAAAGGTCAGGAAAGCAAACACCCCAGATGGGACTCGAACCCACAATCCCGCTTAGGAAGGCCAGTGCCTTATCCATTAGGCCACTGGGGCTGTCTAGACAAGCTCCACAGGGATGATTTTTTTTTTTCAAAGCAAGAATTCACTTGTGGTTGCGTTATAGTTGATGGTCCACTGATTTAATTCAAAACGCAATGCAATATGCAATCGTTGCCAGATGCCAGCTTCTTTTTTTTTTCTTCACACAAGAGCCAGGTCTTTTTTTGTTGCATTATTTCAATCATTTAGCCACAGGATATGGTAGTGCTGATAGACAAAAGCTTATTGTCCCTCCAAAAACAGCCAAAGGAAATCAGCGAAAAGAAGCCACTCTGTCGCAACTCAGCTTCAAAACTGTTAGTCGATGACGTGGAAATAAGAATGCTCCAGGTGAGGCTCGAACTCACAACCTCGGCATTGCTCAACAGTTACTGCTTTATAAGTACCGCGCGCTGACCGATTGCGCCACTGGAGCTCTCTATGTGCAGTGTTTTAGCTGCAACTCGGGTTCAAATCTGCTGAAACTATTAGCTAGCAGTTAGGACAAGGAGACACATTGCACCTTTCATATATCCATCTGTGCTTCCAGCAGGTAGAAAATGCTTTTGTTCTCTGGTGCAGTAGAAAATAAAAGGGCTTTCCTACTTTTGGAAACAGAGATGGACATTAGCGAGGTATGACATGTCTCCTTGACCTGAGAGCATTACCAGTCTGGAACCTGAATTGCAGCTGACAGATTCTCTTTAATTTAGAGTTATGCATGCTTTCTGTGATCAGCATGAGGCCAGATATTGCGAGAAACTTGAACAATTATCATTGATGAAGCTAGACGAACACACTTTATATGGCACTAAAACACACCATCAGCCTCCTGAGAAAGGTCAGGAAAGCAAACACCCCAAATGGGACTCGAACCCACAATCCCTGGCTTAGGAGGCCAGTGCCTTATCCATTAGGCCACTGGGGCTGTCTAGACAAGCTCCACAGGGATGATTTTTTTTTTTTCAAAGCAAGAATTCACTTGTGGTTGCGTTATAGTTGATGGTCCACTGATTTAATTCAAAACGCAATGCAATATGCAATCGTTGCCAGATGCCAGCTTCTTTTCTTTTTCTTCACACAAGAGCCAGGTCTTTTTTTGTTGCATTATTTCAATCATTTAGCCACAGGATATTGTAGTGCTGATAGACAAAAGCTTATTGTCCCTCCAAAAACAGCCAAAGGAAATCAGCGAAAAGAAGCCACTCTGTCGCAACTCAGCTGCAAACCTGTTAGTCGATGACGTGGAAATAAGAATGCTCCAGGTGAGGCTCGAACTCACAACCTCGGCATTGCTCAACAGTTACTGCTTTATAAGTACCGCGCGCTGACCGATTGCGCCACTGGAGCTCTCTATGTGCAAGTTTTAGCTGCAACTCGGGTTCAAATCTGCTGAAACTATTAGCTAGCAGTTAGGACAAGGAGACACATTGCACCTTTCATATATCCATCTGTGCTTCCAGCAGGTAGAAAATGCTTTTGTTCTCTGGTGCAGTAGAAAATAAAAGGGCTTTCCTACCTTTTGGAAACAGAGATGGACATTAGCGAGGTATGACATGTCTCCTTGACCTGAGAGCATTACCAGTCTGGAACCTGAATTGCAGCTGACAGATTCTCTTTAATTTAGAGTTATGCATGCTTTCTGTGATCAGCATGAGGCCAGATATTGCGAGAAACTTGAACAATTATCATTGATGAAGCTAGACGAACACACTTTATATGGCACTAAAACACACCATCAGCCTCCTGAGAAAGGTCAGGAAAGCAAACACCCCAGAGATGGGACTCGAACCCACAATCCCGGCTTAGAAGGCCAGTGCCTTATCCATTAGGCCACTGGGGCTGTCTAGACAAGCTCCACAGGGATGATTTTTTTTTTCAAAGCAAGAATTCACTTGTGGTTGCGTTATAGTTGATGGTCCACTGATTTAATTCAAAACGCAATGCAATATGCAATCGTTGCCAGATGCCAGCTTCTTTTTTTTTTCTCACACAAGAGCCAGGTCTTTTTTTGTTGCTTTATTTCAATCATTTAGCCACAGGATATTGGTAGTGCTGATAGACAAAAGCTTATTGTCACTCCAAAAACAGCCAAAGGAAATCAGCGAAAAGAAGCCACTCTGTCGCAACTCAGCTTCAAACCTGTTAGTCGATGACGTGGAAATAAGAATGCTCCAGGTGAGGCTCGAACTCACAACCTCGGCATTGCTCAACAGTTACTGCTTTATAAGTACCGCGCGCTGACCGATTGCGCCACTGGAGCTCTCTATGTGCAAGTTTTAGCTGCAACTCGGGTTCAAATCTGCTGAAACTATTAGCTAGCAGTTAGGACAAGGAGACACATTGCACCTTTCATATATCCATCTGTGCTTCCAGCAGGTAGAAAATGCTTTTGTTCTCTGGTGCAGTAGAAAATAAAAGGGCTTTCCTACCTTTGGAAACAGAAATGGACATTAGCGAGGTATGACATGTCTCCTTGACCTGAGAGCATTACCAGTCTGGAACCTGAATTGCAGCTGACAGATTCTTTTTAATTTAGAGTTATGCATGCTTACTGTGATCAGCATGAGGCCAGATATTGCGAGAAACTTGAACAATTATCATTGATGAAGCTAGACGAACACACTTTATATGGCACTAAAACACACCATCAGCCTCTGAGAAAGGTCAGGAAAGCAAACACCCCAGATGGGACTCGAACCCACAATCCCGGGATAGGAGGCCAGTGCCTTATCCATTAGGCCCTGGGGCTGTCTAGACAAGCTCCACAGGGATGATTTTTTTTTTTTTCAAAGCAAGAATTCACTTGTGGTTGCGTTATAGTTGATGGTCACTGATTTAATTCAAAACGCAATGCAATATGCAATCGTTCCCAGATGCCAGCTTCTTTTCTTTTTTCTTCACACAAGAGCCAGGTCTTTTTTGTTGCTTTATTTCAATCATTTAGCCACAGGATATTGGTAGTGCTGATAGACAAAAGCTTATGTCACTCCAAAAACAGCCAAAGGAAATCAGCGAAAAAAGAAGGCACTCTGTGCAACTCAGCTTCAAACTGTTAGCGATGACGTGGAAATAAGAATGCTCCAGGTGAGGCTCGAACTCACACCTCGGCATTGCTCAACAGTTACTGCTTTATAAAGTACCGCAGCGCTGACCGATTGCGCCACTGGAGCTCTCTATGTGCAGTGTTTTAGCTGCAACTCGGGTTTCAAATCTGCTGAAACTATTAGCTAGCAGTTAGGACAAGGAGACACATTGCACCTTTCATATCCATCTGTGCTTCCAGCAGGTAGAAAATGCTTTTGTCTCTGGTGCAGTAGAAAATAAAAAGGGCTTTCTACCTTTTGGAAACAGAGAGGACATTAGCGAGGTATGACATTGTCTCCTGACTTGAGAGCATTACAAGTCTGGAACCTGAATTGCAGCGACAGATTCCTCTTTAATTCTGAGTTATGCATGCTTTCTGTGATCGCAATGAGGCCAGATATGCCGAGAAACTTGAACAATTATCATTGATGAAGCTAG